>NC_134587.1:56389340-56686840 GCF_037038515.1 Microtus pennsylvanicus | reverse complement strand
CTGGAGCGGATATTAGAAGAAAATAACCGGAAAATCGCAGAAGCACAGGCCAAACTGGTGAGTGCTGTGGATTTGGGAGGCATCATGCAGGGTCTTCAGAGTATGTGGATTTGTGCTGAGTAATTGGGCTTTGTGAAGATTCTCAAGATTGCTTCAAGGACCTTGAGGTTGAGGTAAAGAGTGGTAGAATTGGCGATATTTTAATCTCTAATTTGGAGAGAATTAAAATTTTCAGTGGTTTAAAACATTTTGGGGGGAGGTTTACTCTCCCTGCCCCCAATGTCTTCAACCCTGGCCTTACTCTTCACTAGACAGAAGGAAGACTGCTTAAATGCAGTCTGATTGTCCCCCTCTCGTGCCACAGATCTCCTATAATCTAGGCTGGCTTTGGATTCCTGAACCTATGTGCTGGGATTCCAGGTGTGCTCCACCGCAGTTCACACATTTTATCTCATGTTTCTAATTTACTACCTCAACAGAAGTACACAGACTATAAACTAATTATATCATTGTGCTATAAAAGGTGTAGGCAAATTTAAAATATAATCTGCCAGTGTGAGGAGAGACTATGAGCATAAGTGGTTCAGAACTTCCAAGACAGTAACCCACGAGTATAGATACAACTTAGAGATTCTAGGAAAGTCTGATTCTAATGCAGTAGCAGTATCAAGACCAACAGAGGTCTTTGCTGCTGAGACTTGTTGTTTAGGGGAAGAGCAAGTTATGTCACATAATTTCTCCTTGAAAACTGACTATTGAGAAGAACACACAGGGGAGCTTGTCCTAGGGCCTGGGTGGGACAAGAGTATATGCCACTACAGGTAGAAGGAGGAGGACAGTCTTATTTCAGGTTTGGGTGGTTGAACTTTGAAGGGTAAATAAAGTCTGGTTTGTGACAAACACTTCAGAAGAGAAGTATGTTAGTGATCTAGGTCTATGAGGACATGGTAGAAGGGTTAGATGGATGTGTTAACTTTGACTGGTGGTGGCCTTGATACCCTCACCTTGTGTCTCCTATCAGGTACTAGTGCATCTACGGAAAATAAACTTGTTTCTTTTTGGAGGGTGGTGGTGGTGGGAAGATTGATCATAGTCTACAAGACTATTTCTCAGGTTGTGCGTAATGGCCAATTTTTGTTTTTTTATCCTGTTTCCTCACATCTCTACTTTAAAAGAAAATGAAGTCTGCTGATAGACTAGGGATGACATCATTGAAATTCAGTGAATGGGTGCCTTAGGTAGAGAAGTTGGACTTCTAGAAACTCATAAACACCCCAGGTAGATTTAGGTCATTTGGGTTGGGAGCCTAAGAAATGACTGAATTGAAGGCAATTTTGTATGTGGAAAGTGGAATGTCCTTTATGAGGGAGTCAGAAGATGAATTGGATGTGAAGATGGTGGCAGGTTGAATATTAAAGCTCTTTGGATATTGTTCCTTTCATTTCCCTTGCTCTTTGTTTACTGGGAAATCTGATATAAAACATTAAAATTCAGTCGAACTGAGGACAAATCAGTCAAAGGGAAGGTGAAGCAGCAGTGTATTGTAGACAATGCTGTGCTAGTTGCCTGGCTGGAACAGCAGTTTTATGTACTGTGTGTTATAATGGCAAACAAAGCATAGGAAACATTGTACCTAAGTGGCCAAAGGCAACTGCACTAAAGTCTGTTCACAAAAGTTGTTTGGAAAGTAGATAAGGAATTACATTCTTGTAAATTATTAGTGTTTATTGTAGAGACATGGACTGTTCTAAGAAAAGTTAATTCTACAGGAATGTTTAAATGGTGTGGATGGTAGTTTATGATTGACCTAATTGTGATGGAGTGGTATGTATACAAAGGCCTTCCAAGAGATGTCTCTTTGAAGTAGGACTCTCATGAGAGTGTGAAGAAGTGAAATGGCCAAGGCCTTGAGGTGAGGAGGGGACGAAGTCTCTGAGACAGTGGAGAAATAGTAGTAGGCGTTAGAGACAGTAGTGAGCAGATGTGATGCATGCCAAGAAGGGTGTGTGACAGCAGAGACCGGCCAGGCAGGAGGGTGCTTTGAGGACATAGTGCCCCTGCCACAGACAGTTCTCAGTAACAGAAAACTGATAAAGACCAGCTTCCAGATAAGGACCCAGAAACATGCAGAATTATTACATATGGCATGAGGAATTAGCTACTGTAATTCCTAGAAAATAGATCCCAACATCTGTGGAAACAAAATCTTTTTCCCCATTCTGTTGAGGTCCTGTTCTAAATTAGTTTTCCATTCTTTAGGAAGTATCCTGTTGAAAGATAAGAGTATGGTGAAAGCACTCTGAGATCCTGTGGATTTAGATGGGAGTAACAAGTTTCAGAAACTGCTTAAATATCTGTATATACCCCAGACTTTAAATTCTGCTTCTAGAAATTTACTCTATAAAACTTACTCATGGAAATTCCATTCGCACACAGTGCTTTCTTTTATGGTCACTAAGAGTGACAGCTGGAGCCAGGTGAGTTTTTTGCAGACAAAGAACTTCTGAACAGGAGACATGATGTACAAAGTAGCCAGATAAAAACTGTTGTCTCTTAGAGATGGACATTTGCTCACAAAGAGCATATTTGTATCTTTTAAGATTGAGTCAGTGTGTTAAGAATAGCTATCTTTAGTTATTATTTCCAAGCATAACTTTACACCTTCCTCAGTTACACATGTTGTAAGTGATGCATTCCTTCTTTATGGCATAGAAGGAAAGCTGTCCAGGCAAGTACACTAAGGCATCCTTTTGAACACTTTAAGTAGGCCCTGTTAGGGTAGCAGTTGAATCTGGAGTTGAGTGGGGACCAAAAAGGAATGTGCTAGATTTAGTCAGGTGGAGTGCGTGGAGGTTTCTGTTAACGCGAATCTGCACAGTTCTTGCTCAATCTTTTCCAAATAATGTGTCAAGATACGTTTCTCTGTAACATAACCAAACAAGTAACACATATTTGATAAAATCACATAATCCACATGTGGACTGCCTTCACTGAGCAGGTACACTCCTAGTTTTTAAACTTGAATTGACAGCCAGTTGCCTTACAGTAGTTTAAGGATTATTAATGCAGGGTTTTAATTTCCTTTGTGTTTTTGATGTGTATGCACATACATGTGGAGGCCTGAGGTTGGTGTCTGGTGTTTCCCTCAGTCTCTCCCCCCTCATTTATTTACTTATTAATTTATTTATTTGTTGAGGTGTGGTTTCACTGAACCTGGAGCTTATCATTTCAGCAGACTGACGGGCCAGAGGTCTCCACCCTCAATTCCAGTTCACAGGTTTGCGGTGCATGCATACCACCAGGACCATGTCTACATGGGTGCTGGATATGTGCCTTCCATGCTGAGCTATCTCCCAGCCCATTTACTTTTTCTAGAAGCACTTAAATTTTGGAGGCTGTTTTCTTCAGGTTTTGTATAGTGTGTCTTTGAAAATGCCAGGGATGGTACAGAAGTATATGAATCATGAAAAGGAAGCAGAATTTTGTTTAGTTTTGGGTCTCAACTTTGTAGCCTAGCTTCGTTAGTGCCTAGACTGACTCTGTAGCTCAGGCTGGACTTGAACTCCTGGTAACTCTTCTATTTCACTTCCCTAATGCAGTGTTAGAGGCATGTTGCCACCAGTAGAGTTTAGATATTGCTGTGGAGGGATGTGTTCTGACTAAGTTACCAGTAAGAGATGCAGCCTCCACCTGTGCCTGTCTGCCTAGTGTCCTGCAGTGTAGAGATTGACCTGAGCCGTCTCCGCATCACTGCAGCTAGAAGTCATTAGAATGCTGATGGATTTCGAGTAGGTGGATGGATGTTCAGGATTTGAAGTCACTGCAAACTGTAAGTTGACAGGTCTGATACTGAGATGGGTCACTTGGTGGTGTGAGTTCATCGCTGAGAGGTTGGAAGTGCAGTGTCTGAACTTGAGGTGTACGTACTTGAGTATAAATAGTGCTCAGTGTGCAGTTGAGAGGAGCTTCTCAGGAAAATGTAGGTTTGTTTGTTCTGGTTTTAAAAACGCTTGGTGTAGACTGAGCACGTTACAGCCTCTCCCCCATACTTAATTCCTAGAATTTTCAGGTGTTTCTCTGTATGGTCAAAAAGTGAGGAGTGTTTTTTGCAGGTGTGATTGAGGTATCTTGAGAAGGAGACTTTAATCACAATTATTTCTTGACTATCACCACATGTGCTCTTTAAGAGTAAGGCAGACTATAACATAAATCAGAGAAGCTAAGAACAGAGCAGAATGAGATTCCAAAATGTCTTTCCCCAGGCATGGTGATGCACTCCTTTATACCAGCTGGGTTAGAGAATATCCTAGTGTAGGTAGCAAGTTCCAGAGCAGCCAGAGCTACATACTAAAGAGACATGTCTCCAGGAAAGGTGAGGTTTAAGATTGCGGTCTGAAGATGGTCTTCCTGGAGGCACCTGAAGCCAGCAGCATTTCAAGGGCCTCCTTCGATGGTTCCAAGGGAACTGAGCCCTGCTAACATGCTGAGTTCAGACTTTCAGGCTCTGGAATAAAATTCTGCTTTGAACTTCCTTTGTGATTGTGGGTTTGAAATTGTGAAGAAACTGGATGATGCTGAGGCACATGTCAGAAAACACAGTGTTGTTTTTAACCTCCAGAAATACTGGTCATTTACAAGTGCTTCTTTAGTGCTCTGAAACACATTCAAACCTGTGGTTGAAACTGGAGGGAAGATGTCCGTAGCTAGCTCGGTTATGGCCTACAGCTATGTGAAAGGTCAGACTCGGGGATTCTCAGTCTCTATAGTGAAGCAGTAAAAGGGGGCTAGAGAATAAAATAAAGTTTAAAAGGAAGTAGTTCACTTGGCTATTTGAGAGAATCTCAGTCTATCTATATTGCAAAAACTAATCACAGAAGGGACCAGAAGAGTTGGCTCCGTAGTTAGAGCAGTTGTCGCATATGCAGAGGATCCAGGTTCAATTCCTGCCAGCTTACAATACCCTGTAACTGCAATCCTAGGGTATCCAGTACCCTCTGAGCTCTGTGGGTACCAATTATTCACGGTGCACATACATATGTGCTATGAAAACATTCGTATACACAAAATACACAGAACTTGGTATAGAATGAAGGTTTGGCATCTAGACAGCTTTTTGGAGATTGCTGCTGTTTGAATGCTTCTTTTCAGTGAAGTCCTTTACGTGTTTGCTCCTGTCTTAGGAGGTAGAGCTCTGAGAACTTATTCCTCACTGTTGTAGTGTTCCTGCAGGAAGGGACTAAGATACGCATAGTCAGAGGGAGGTTGGGACCGAAAAGGACACCGCACATAACAGTTGAAAAGAACAACAGGGCACCCTAAGGATAGAATGCTCCAGTACCAGAATAGGTCATAGTGCTGTGCATGTACATTTCAGGAGATGGCGTCAGACGTGTGAGGAATTGAATATGGATTGACTAGGAAATCAGGATGAGGGATGGGTTTCCTGTGTGAGGGAAGAAACACTGGTTTGTGACCTTTTGTTGCTGTGTTTGGGAAAACAGTATAAAAGGCAAGAGTTTGATATTGCATGGAGTGGCTTGAACAGAAACAGAATGTGAGAAGACAGGCTCATATGCACTGTTGCACTTAGATACGTTAGAGAGAATTGATAAACTTGCTGAGTGGGGCATAGCGGGAACCCAGTGCCTGGGAACTCTAGGCATTGAAGGAAACTGCAGTCATTCAAAGGGAAATGAATGAACAATACACACAAAAAAGTTCTCCCAAGAGAAAGAATTTGGGATATAGAAGATGAAAAAGAGCCTCATTATATATAGTATAGAGATTTTTGCCTTTTAAATATGAAATTGTATCTTATTTTTAATATTTACTAAATTTTTTCATCTTTTATATGCATGTATCTATGTGTACGATGTGTGCTTGGTGTATGGAGTCAGAAGAGGGTTTTAGATCCCCTGGAACTGAACTTATGAAGGGTTATGAACAACATGGTTGTGAACCATGTTGGTGCTGGAAATCAAACCTGGGCCCTCTACAAGAGTAACAAACAAGTGCTCTTAACTGCTGAGCCATCTCCAGACCTTAATTTGAAATTTTAGAACATAAAATCAAAAGGAAATCCTGAAGGCACCATTTTGGGGTGGGGGGGAGCTGGGTTCAGTGTACAGAGCAGTGAGTGTTGCTGAAACTGTGAGACTGTTCCTCAAATGCCACCCAACCCTCTTCTTGAGCAACACAAAATATCCCTAAGGTATCTAAATTGAAGTTTGAAAATGACTGAGGAGTTTATAAGTAATTAAAATTGAGAAGCAAGGTTAGTGAAGCAGTGGACATCAATCCTCTTTAGATGGTAACAAGTGATCTCTGTAGAGTGGATTTGGAGCATGTTTTCCTCAGGAAGATAAAGTCAGTATTTAACGCGGGTACTGGTGCTTGTGGCTCCTTACCCGTGTGCAGGTCGGCTCTCAGCTTGCAGCTCTGCAGTTGACCTCAGCTTCCTAGGTGCTGGACCACAAGAGTGTGCCACCCAATGCCCACCTATGTTTTTGTTTTTTCTCTTTTGTTCCTTTAAAGTTTGAACATGAAAACTTAGAGAAAAGTATAATGAAGTTTGACCAACAGATTAAATATTTTGTTTTGATTTTTGTTTTTTGAGACAGGGTAGCTGTCCTGGAACTAGCTCTTGTGGACCAGGTTGGCCTGCTTCTGCCTCCTGAGTGTGGGATTAAAGGCATTTGCCACCACCGCCCAGTCCAATATATTGAATTTTAAAACATTTTAAATTTATGTTTTTGTAGCAGGGTCTTGTAACTGAGGATGACTTTGAATTCATGATTCTCTTGTCTCTACCCCATAAGTGCTGGTGTGCCCTACTGTTTGTGGCACTAATTACTTTTAAAACATTTCCTTTTTTATTGTGAAAACAAGGTATGCATTAGTATATATGTTCCAGGAAGGAAAATAAATGAAGTCATTAGACTTAGAAATGGCAGAGCTGGTCAGGCCTTGTTTCTTAGAGGGCTTACAGTGGGAGTCCACATTTCTGAGTGGCACGGTGCCTGTGGCTGTAGTTCTCCATTTTCTTACCCCTTGTCCTTTTAATCACTACCATAAAAAGTGTTTTCTTTCTTTAGATTGTTAAAGAGGTTAGAAAGTCCACGAAGGAGAATACTGATTGATTATGTTGTGGCAGGCTGTGGTAAACTAGATGGTATCTAAGATGCTGGGAGGAGCAGCCAGGCCCTACATGGAAACAGATCCTTTTAGTTTTCTGACTTTTCACCAGCCACTCGAGGGTATGAGATGCAGAGTTCTAGGCATAATGGCCAGAAACAGTGGTCTGTAGTGTAGTAGACACTAATCTTGTTGGCCTCTCCGGTGTACACAGAATAACCCTTGTGAATAAGCAGCATATTGTGCTCCTCTTTTCCCTATGCAGATACTACAGTTCTCATCACGCGGGGCACGAGGGAGAGGAGAGGACAAGAGGTGTCTACTGGGGTGGGAAGTCAGGACTTAGGAAATAGCTAGCAAGTAAGGTGTTGGATTGACACCAGGCTGACAGATATATGGATGACAAATTAGTTTTCCATCACTGGTGAGCCTGGGTATTAAAAGTGAGAGATGGTGTAAATTTATCAAGAAATGTGCAGCTAACTGCACTAGAATAAAGAACAAATGTAAATACATGGGCTTATGTGCTAATCCACTGAACAGTAAGGCTTCTAGCTGTCTGTGCTTGTAGCTAGAGATAGTCCATTACTAGGTGATGCCCGGGCCGTGCAGCCAGCCCTCCTAGTGCAGCAGTTCCTACTGCAGCTGAGACTCGAGCCCAGTGTAGTATTAAAGACCAACTTTGGCTGCTGAATTTTTGCTTGTTTAATGTGATTACATTTAAAGTTCTGTTTTGCTTGGTTATTAAGCAAAGCTAATTTCATGCCTTACCTCATTTGTCTACTTCCCATCCTCTACTTTCTTTTTTTATTTTATTTTATTTATTTATTTATGTTGTTTTTTGAGACAGGGTTTCTCTGTAGCTTTGGAGCCTGTCCTGGAACTCCTTCTTTCTTTTGGACTAGGTTAGCCTCTAACTCAGAGATCCACCTGCCTCTGCCTTCCAATTGCTGGAATTTAAAGACATGTGCCACCACCACCTGGCTCCATCCTTTACTTTCAAAGGTGACTTCAGTTATTTTTTCTTTGTTTGTTTTTCCAGAGTTTTTGAAATGCGTGTTTAGCATATGGATATGTTGTAGTTTTATTCTCTCTTGATTACACAAAAACACAAAAGTAAGATCCATTGCTGCTATTTGCTATTTTCCTTTTTCACCTAATATATATTGAAGAGTTCTGTTTCAGAATGTGCAGGCCCTTTTATTTTTTTTATTTCTCTGTATATTGTTTTGGGGGGAGCACATGGAAGCCAGAGGTCAACACTGGGTATCTTACGTAAGTCCTTCTATCACTGTGAGACAGGATGACTCGGTGAATGTGGTACTAACCATTTTGGATAGACGATGACTGCCCAGCACGGTGCTGATGTGGGCTAGTCACTGAGCCCAACTTTGTAACACGAGACCCTCGTGTTTGCACAGTGAGCACTTTACCCCCAGAACTTTCTCCCCTGTTTTTGTTTTGTTGTTGTTGCGTTTGAAAAATACTCTGTTTATCTACATGAATGTTTGCCTGAATGTGTCTGTGCACCACATGGGTTTATTGTCCAAGTCCTCTGAGACTCGAGTCATAGGTACTGGGAACTGAACCTGAATCCTGGAAAAGTAGCCGCTGCTCTTACTGCTAAGCATTTCTCAGGCCACCTGCTTTGTTTTTTTAAAGATCTTGTATAGATTATTTAGCCTTCATCATTTCCTTTTCCAAATTGTTAAAATAAAATAAATACCCCTGTAGAAATAAGAATCTGGGAGTCTAGGAAGATGGCTTAGTCAGAAAAGAGCTTGCTGCGTAAATGTGAAGACCCGAATGTTACCCAAGTGCACAGCGCGTGTCCTACAACACAATTGTAATCTCAGCCAGGGAGATAAGGACAAGAACTATCCTTGAGTCTGTTGGCTAGCCATGGTAGCCCAGCCTCTCTAGCTACAGAGCCAGTGAGAGGCAGTCCCAAAAGCAAGGTGAAGAAACCATTGAGGAGAGCATCATGACTTTTAACCGGCTGCACACACACAGTAATGAAAAATTTTGCATGTTTACAGGTGTATTCATGAAAGAAATTTCAGGAACTGAAATGGTTGAATTGATTTATTATAAAGGTAGTTTTGATGAATCAGACTGCTCTTCAGGAAGCTTTGATGGGATCGGAATTGCATCTGTGATGTCAGTGAGCTTTCATGTATTGAGGCTGTCCTTTTGACTCTCAGCTCGAACAGTCCTAAGGCTTTACTAGGGTCAAGTGGATAGGAGTAAGCCTGTGTTTACATTGCCAAAGGTTTCCCAAGTGCACCTTTGTTCAGTATCTAGTGCTGGCACCCCAAGCACATGGTTTGATGTGGATAGTTGGCATAAAGGTTTTGTTTGCTTGCTTGTTTGTTCGTCTTTTTGAGGCAGGGTTTCTCTGTAGCTCTGGCTACTCTTGGATTCACTTTGTAGACCAGGCTGGCTTCTAATTTTACAGAGATCCACCTGCCTCTGCTTCACAAGTACTGGGATTAAAGGTGTGTACCACTGCCATCCAGCTAGCTTTAAGTTTTAGAAGTGATGGGGGTGTATGCACATGTACAAGGTAAAGGTCTGAAGTTGACATGGTGTGACTTAACTCAGTGGTCCAGGAGCAGCTTGTGGATTGCCTCCACACCTGCTTGGCATCTATGTGTGGGTTTTGATTATCTGAGTGGCAGTCCTTACCAAACATTTTATCCAAGGAGCCGTCTCCTCAGCCTCAGATATCTCATTCTTTTGCTGTTGTGATCATTAGTAAAGCTAGGGAAGGTGGTGCTTGGAAGTGTTGTGTAGGTAGGGTTTAGTGGCAGTCTGGCCGCTTGCAGAGCAGAGTAATTTTGGAAGTTCAGTTGGAATTTTCATTTCCTATAGAAATCACTGGACATTTGAAGGCAAAGGGATCTCTTAGTACTGTGTACATTGGGAGCAGTCTCACCATTTTAGGTACACAGGGAACAGGCATGGTGACAGCAGAATTGAAAATACTTTAAAGCCAGAGAGAGAATAAAAGAATGGACACCTTGGTCTTGAACAGCTGATAGATTATTGTGCGGGGAGGACAGGACAGAGCTCCTAGCAGGCCACTTGAGTTGGAGTCTTTGCTTATGTGTAAGATTCAAGTAAACAGTGGGGGCAGGGATTGGCCAGAAGATGGCTCGGCGGGTAAAGTGCTTAATCATGAAGCTTGATGGCCTGGGTCTGTTTGATCTCCAGATCCCACATGATAGAAAGAAAAAACGGATGCCTATAAGATGTCTTCTGACTTGTGCAGTCATGCTGTGGTGTTCTCCACCCACTAAATAAATAAATAATTTTCAAGGTTAGAAAAGGGGGAAAAGAATTCGACCCTCAGAAAGGATGGACTTATTTTTAAGAAAGAGCAGAAAAAAATAAATCTGAAGTCTGTAGAGTTGGGGTGAGGGGCACCATGTTTACCAGGCTGCTGCAAAGGTTTTACAGGACTCTGGGCTGTACCTCCACCTGTCTGCCTTCCTACCCCATGGCTCTGTCCATTTCGATACTCAGGTGACATCGTTTCGCATGTGTCCCACAACATCATAGTCCCTTATAGGCCTCCAGCCTAGCCTCATTTGCAGCAGAGAAGTGAGGACATGTGGAGACTGTTGACTGTGGGGAGAGGACATCGAGACTGGAGGAGACAGTTGTGGGTTCAGTGTTGATTAACAGTTTAAGTAAAACAAGGAGAAAGAAGCAGTGACTTCAAATGTAACTTTGAGCAGGAAGGCAGGAAGGACAAAGTGCAAGTTTTAGATCACAGTAAAAATGGGAGGATGTGGTGGTGACTGACAGACATTCAGGAGTTAAAACAGCCTTTCTTACTAACGGTGTTGCTTAGGTTCAGGGAGGGTGACTGACTCTGTTGTGCAGTTGTCACGCTTTGTCCCATCCTGAACTCTCTGGGTACTAGTCCCACTCTAATAATAAGAAGAAAGGCAGAGATGACCCCTGAGAATAGAGGTGTACATGGTCTTCGGAAGGTCAGGAGGGGAGTCCTGATGAGTTGTGAGAATAGCTTTACTTTTCATGGTAGCCAGGGGCATTTCCTGTAGAGAGGAAAAGCCAATTGCTTGAGATTAAAGGCAATAAAGGGACTTCAGGAATTGATACTGTAGGCAATGTGAAATTAAAATAGCATTTTATAATCAGGTCAAAACATTTGGTACTTTTTTTTCTCTCTCCCAAGAAATTGAGACATAGAAAAATTCCTTTTTAATTTTCTGAGACAGGATTTCTCTGGGTATCCTGGAAGTCATTCTGTAAATAAGGCTGGCCTTGAACTCAGAGGTTTACCTGCCTCTACTTCTTGAGTACTGGGATTAAAGATGTGCGCCACCACCACCACCTGGGTAAATTCTTGGTTACTATTGAGTATACAATAAAGTGGAAATTTTTAACTACAGTTCTTGTGTATGTCTATCTAATTATAAATACATTGATTGGGTAGATAATGTACCCCGGGACTAAGTCTGTGCCTTTGCTTTAGATAACTGTTACTCTTGGTAATAAATATAAAGACAGAATCAAGTCTATGCTCAAGGCATGAAGTCCATAAAATTCGATTTTCATAAACTTGAAATAGGTGAAATATGTAGAGTTAATTAAGGAAGTCTTTCCTGGTGTATGTAGGTTGTAGATTGTGACCTGGTAACCGAAGATACTGAGAGAAAGGAATGACAGATGTTGTTCTTACTTTAACTTTTAGGCTGAAGAACAGTTGAGAATTGTTGAAGAACAAAGAAAGATTCATGAGGAAAGGATGAAACTAGAACAAGAACGACAACGTCAACAAAAAGAAGAACAAAAAATTATCCTGGGCAAGGGGAAGTCCAGGCCAAAACTGTCCTTCTCGCTAAAAACCCAGGACTGAGCGGCAAACTCTGAACTTTTTACAAAGGAAAATGAAAAAACTTCGTATTGTAGCTTCATGTTGAAGTGGTTTTTTGTTTTTGTTTGTTTATTTTTTTTAATTGGAGAATCTGGAAAGTTAGCTTGTTCTAATAGGGGCTATGCTCTGCAATCCCTTTATTTTTCCCTCTCCTCCATTACGTCAAATCCTTATCAGATCATTGCTGTTTTTTAGAAGTGGTGTATTTTTCACCTGTTGGGATTCTGTACTGGTTGGTGGTCTGCCATAGAGCAGGTCACGTGGTGACTAGCTGGTCTGGTAAGGTGTTCACTGACCACTGACTTCGGGGTTATACTCTGTTTACTACGTCCTAATGCTGGTGTTGCTGACTTTTTGTTTTTTTATACATTTATAAAAAAAGAAAAAGTTGGTAATTGCATTGCAAAATCCCCAGGGTTGTGCTGGAGCTGTGTGGTGTGTGTTACAGCAGTGTCCTTGTGATGCTGTGGCTCTTGGTGTTCCCGATAACAGGTAAGGATAACAGTTGCTCACCTGCTACAGAAGCACCTGCAGTGCAGTATTGTCTCTGTTGGACTTTTGTTTCTTTCATTGACAAGTCAAACCAGCATTCCCCACTGTAAATAAATGATTTTGCTGAATAAAGTAAAGTCTTAAATTCATATGTTTAAGCAATTTTTTTTTAAGTTGTGTTAAGTCTAAAGGGTGGTTTACTTTTAGAAGCCTTGGAACTGTACTAGATTTCCCCTCGTTTATATTTTCCACAAGGTTTCTATGTCCACTGAATAAATAAACTTGTGAATTAGTACTACTGGCTATTTTTACAGACACTATATGCTGATAAGAGTTCAAACATCAAGTATTATCTTTGAAAAATCCTAAACCTGTGCCTCTGTTATAGAAAATAAATATTATTGCCGCAAATTATACTTAATTAACACTAGAAAGTATGTTTTTAAAATTTATGGAATATTAGATGACTTTTAGGGTGGACTATCAGATAGAACTTGTTTTTTTTATGTTCAGAATGACTAAAATAACCTTCATTTTGCATGTTTATTTGGAGGATAAGCACATTTAAATTAACTTTTGTTTGTTTGGGCATTTTTGCATGTGGAAACTTAGAGATAATGCTGGGTTTTTATTCAGTAGATTCTTCCTCATTTAATTTTTTTTGATTTGTTGAAGTTTACTAGTGTTAAACACTCAAGGAAAGGCTATAAAATGCTATCAGAGGTGCATAGGCATGATATAGTGGAGAACCCAGTCCCTAGAGACAGTCCTATCATAGTTTAACATTGGAAATGTTGCCTGAGATGATGAAATGGTAGATTATTTTGTGTTTGCATGCTTTGGAAAATCAACTCTTCGATACGGTAAAGAAGAATGTTAGAATTTTAAGTAGGCATGAGGTTATGGCAAGGTTTTAGTAAACAAAATGCCTAGCACTCTAAATACACGTTTGCTTCTTTACCTGAATAGATTATAATACATAAGTTAGGTCAAATTATTTCAATTGAGATTCATTGTTCCTCGGTTGTGTATCCAGGGTTTGGAAGTGCTTGTCAAAAGCTGCTTCTGCTCTGCTAGTGTTGTAGGCGCTGTATCTAAAGAGGAGCCTGGGCCTCAAATACTTGATCAGCCTTTCCGTGCCTTTTATTCTGTCATTAGGTTTTCTTCTCCCAAGTGTGTGCTGCTGGAGACTCCTAGGTATTGAATTGTTCCTGTGCTTGGTAACTGCTGCTGTCCGCCAGGCTACAGGAAAGAGGATGTCATTGTTAATGATATGCACCCCACCTTTGACTGTGCTACAACAATGTAGTAAATTGTTTCTTCATTTTTTTCCACTGCTTTTGTGTACATATTATAAAAGCTAAGACTTTTCACAATCAATTATCAGTTCAAATGTTCCCTAATTTACTAAATATGCCTTTAATTCCCAGTTTTGTTTTCTTGAGTTATTTGAATTTTTTGATGCATTACAGAATTAACTATTGACTGTTTATTTTTACTATAGTAGTTAACATTTGTAGTTAATTGCCCTTAATATTGTGGAGTTTGCAGAATTCTTGACTGTATAAACTAAACCTTTAAATTAGCCTGGTGTGAGGACTCTTCAATGCTTCAAGTAGGGGAAGGGAACCTTAGGCAAGGACTATAGTTTCCCTTAGGATGCAGCAAATGAGCCTGTTGCTGTTCGGAATAACGATTTGGTCAATTAATTATAATGGTGTATGTTCCTGGCGTGCGAACGTGTGTGTGTGTGCACATGCCGGCCTGCGTGTGTGTGTGTGTGTGTGTGTGTGTGTGCGCGCGCACATGCCAGCCTGCCTGTGTGTGTGTGTGTGTGTGTGTGTGCACATGCCAGCCTGCCTGTGTGTGTGTGTGTGTGTGTGTGTGTGCGTGCGCGCGCGCGCACATGCCGGCCTGCCTGTGTGTGTGTCTGTGTGTGTGCGCACATGCCGGCTTGCCTGTGTGTGTGTGTGTGTGTGTGTGTGTGTGTGTGTGCGCGCGCACACATGCCGGCCTGCCTGTGTGTGTGTCTGTGTGTGTGCGCACATGCCGGCCTGCCTGTGTGTGTGTGTGCGCGCACATGCCGGCCTGCCTGTGTCTGTGTGTGTGTGCGCGCGCACATGCCGGCCTGCCTGTGTCTGTGTGTGTGTGCGCGCGCACATGCCGGCCTGCCTGTGTCTGTGTGTGCGCGTGCACATGCCGGCCTGCCTGTGTCCGTGTGTGCGCGTGCACATGCCGGCCTGCCTGTGTGTGTGTGGCCTCCTTTCCTAGATGAGTAGGATGCTCGGTTTGTCACTTAATGAACGTTTTCCATGCTGCTGTCGCTGGAGCCATGTGTGCACTTCACAGTCACCACCTGCTCCAGCGGACATGTGAATACTTGATCAAGTGTTGCTGAAGGGCAGAGACGGGGAGGGGGCATAGGTGTTCTCCCGCAGAAGATAGCTCATCTTTCCATTTGTTCGGCTGCTGTTCAACTGGTCTTTGGTTCCCTTGCATCTGTGACGTCTGTTGATGGTTTTAGAAGTGAGTTGTGAGGGAACCTGGCATGCTGATGTTGCTTGCCTTGGCTAATGCACAGCACCATGTTCTGTAGCTAGTCTCCACTTGCTTGGCATGATTGGGATGCTCTTCCTCTTGTGGGGTGTACAGTGAGGTTATGGTACTAGAGGAGGTGATTTGTGAACCAGCACCAGCTGGGCAGAGTACAGAGGATTCAAGGTATGATGACCACCTTCCCCCATTCTTTTTAAAACAAATACCAGTGTTTGTTTTCTGTATGTTAGAGTGCTCTGCAAATTAGAAACATATCTTTTATACTCCAGTCATTGTTGGATTGATACAGTTTGAAAAGAGCATTGTTCTTTCCCCAGTCCTCAGATCAGTAGTCGGAGGATGTGGGAATGATGGTGTTTTTTATACTTAAAAAAAAAAAAAAAACTTGAGTGAAATCAGTAAATTAAAGAGCAGTTGATGACAGCAGTTTGACACAGCAGGTTAAACACGGGTGAGGACCTGCCATGCTAGGAAGAGTCCTCACTGCACATGTGCTAGTGGCGTGGTTCTCCTTTCTTAGCCAATGGCCCTTCGCTTTGGTTAATTGACAGATGGGACTGGTTTGTCAGAGGTTCTCTTGGGCCTTTTGTGAGAAGGGCAGAAGGGTTTGTGAGCTCAAAGTAGAGGCTCCCTTCATTTTCTTGCTGCTGGTCCCAGTGAGTCCAGACTTGAAATTACAGTGACATTGGCTTTTTGTTCTTAACCAAATATCTGATCAGCTCACAGAGTAGAGACCTTGTGTAGAGTGAGCCCAGCTTTGTATGTCCACCGTAGCACCTGACACAGCTTGATTGATGAATCATCGATGGATGGGCCTCCAGACTGCTTAGTTCACTTTAGGAAACAGGATTTATTTCAGCATCTGCAGGTTGTGTTATTTCCTCTCCAAATCGAAGAGGCAATGATTAAGATCCTTCATTGTGGTCACGTTACAGAGCTGTCGGAAGACCAGACTGTTTAGCATTGGGTGTAAGGCCTAACTAAGGTATATTTTTGCTGGCTTATAGATTGGCCTTTCAGAAACTCAGTGTTGCTGCCTCCAAGAAATCATTTATATTCACTTTTATAATAGATTGTCTTACTGACTTGAGAAATTTCCTTAGCTACAGAAATTGGTAACTTCCTCTGCTGAAGTACTTGTCCTTTGGCATAGAGTCGTGTCCTGTTTTCAAAACAAACCCAGAATTTATTTGTAAAATGAGATTCCAGGCAGGGGAATTACACTGATTGGGATGGCCGTGCTTTACAATTTCCTTCTACAATTATCTTTTGTACATAACCCCATCACATTTTTTGTCCGGGATTATGATAGATGTACCAATAGATACGAATGGCTTGAGGTTACATTTTAATTTTCAAAATGACTGGGTAAACAGTTGAGAACCAGAATGTTAAGTTTGCAATTCCTGCCTTTGTGATCACAGGTGTCTGTCTGCTCACTGAAGGTAACCGGGGAAAGTCACACTAGGAATATTTGTGTGTGACTTTTTAAAAGTATATTTACATTGTTCTCAAGGTGAAAAGCTGGGTGTCAGTATCTGGCTAACTGAAAATGGTATTTTTGGAAGCTGGGATATTTTCAGACATTACAAATTTCCTTTCTTTAGTTTACCAGAGAGGATGTAAGGGGAGCTAAGAGGGCACAACTTAAATTTCATAACATACTGAAAATCCCTTCAAACCATGACTTAAAACGTTAACTTCACATTAGATTTCTATGAATTCCTTAAGTAGAATCTTCTAAAATAAGTATTTTTTTTCTTTTTCCTTTAAAGTCCAAATAGCCTTGCTGCCAATTTTCCAGGAATCATCATGAAGTTAAAAAACAATTATTCCCAGGGCTGGCTGGCTGTGTGCTGTGTGTGTGTTCTTTGCCTATCGGGAGTCCCTCGGTTCAGACTTCAGTACCTCACCCTCGGTCACAACTTTGCAGGCTTACATAAAAATAGTAATTACTAAAAAGGCTTTCTTAAAGCTGTGTTTGGGAGAATGAGCCCATTCCATAGTGAGTGTTCTAGTCTTTTGGTCTTAGATTTTAGTTTTTCCAAACCAACTCTGGTTACAGTACACATTAAATTAAACCTTGAAAGTCAGCACCTTTTAAAAAGTTCCGAGTTTGTTACCTAGAATGAAGAAGGGAGAGATGCTAGACAGTAACAAAGCCATGTTCCCTTTTAAATATTTAACCGGGAGGGAATTCTGTTCAATAGGTGTGAAGGCTGCCTGGTCCCGTTTGAAGAAATTCTGGTCTTGGCAGACAGCATTTAAGAGCACGTGCTTAATTTTTATCGCACGGTGGACTGTCCATGGGACTCTGCCTTTTGCCTACCGTGCTGTCCCTGCTGTGGGGCGCGTTAAGCAAGTGTTTTTGAGTTGGGAGTATTGCATCCATTCCTTAGATTTTGATCCGGTAGTGGGTAGGCGTGTTCTTAAATACAGAGGGGCAAAAGTGAGCGCTAGTGGGCGCTGTGGATCCGTGGAAGTCACCGACATCCAGGTTCTCAAACCCGGTCTTGGGCTAGCACGGCTCAAAGAACTGCTACCACTTCTGCTCTGACTGATAGTCGTTCGGGTCACCCCAAACTTTCCGGCCACTGTGGGGTCGAGGGGTCTCCCGGGACCTAGTGAAGGAAAACTTACTCAGACGTCAGCGGTGGAGTTTTGGGTGGCGGGAAGCGGGGAGCATCCAAGAGAGATGACCGGAAATGGGGAGCGGGCCAACGCAGAAGGCGCGGGACGCACGGAGTGGGGCGCGGGGTTGGGATGGGCGGCTGACGACTAGCACTGCCTAGCCGGTGGCCTAGAAGGTTCGCGCTGCCCCGCCACAGTCAGTTTGAACTTGTGTCGAGGCTGGCCGATCACTTGGTGCCTGAATCAGAGGAGGCCCTCAATTTGAGGCTTCGAAGGCATCCGCGAAGGGCCTCGGCGCGGCACCCGGGGGTAGCGCCGCTCGCAGGACCCTCGCTCTACCCAAGCTAGAGCAGTAAGACTCCCGACGCTCGTCAGCCCCGGCGGCTGCGGGCCAAGGCGACCCCGGGAGCGCGGGCACCAGTGGCTCTGAGGCGGCTGACCCTGCCCCCTGAGCCGCACGGGGCCACTTGTGCGCGGTCCTAGGCGCCCAGCGCTGCTCATCCCGGAGGCGGGGCTCACCTGTCAGCGGCGCCCCACCTCGCGGTGCCCGGGGTCGGGTGGGCGGCGGACGGACGGGCGTGCTGTCCAATCCGTGCGCACTCGCGGAGCAGCAGGCCAATGGGCTGCGTGCGACTGGGCGGGGCCCCGCGTTTATAGTGCTCTGACAGCGCGCTCGGCGCGCTGACTCTCCGCGGCGGGGACGGCGTTGCCGGTCGGATCGCGGAGCTGCGCGCATAGCGGGTCCCTGCGCCCTCCCCGCACACAAAGGCCCGCGCGCGTCCGGCGCCCGCGGGGGTCTCAGTGCCCTCCTGCCTGCTCGGCGGGCCTCGACCTGCGAGGATTCAGGAGGCTCCCTCTCTCTCCTCTCCTCTCTCTGCGCTCCGGAATATGGAACCGCGCCGACGCGGCGCCCACTTGCCCGGGCCGCTGCCCACTGCCCTGGATCTATAGTCAAGCGGCCCCTCTCAGGGAGCAGCACCCGCCACCCCACGCCGACTCGCCTCTCCGCTGCGGGCCTTTGTCCCAGCCCAGCGCCCCCGCCGCGCCCGCTCTCCGCGGCTGGCCCGGCACCCTGGAGCCGCACGGGAGCCGGCCGTCCCAGCTGCGTCCGGCGCGGCGCCCCGGAGCCCCGAGTCCGCCGAGCCGCCGCGCCCCGCGCGTTCGACCCCACCCCGCGCGCTGAGGGCCGCGCAGGGCAAGCGCACCTGGCCTCGGCGACTGCTGGAGCGGCGCGGCGCGTCCGCTCCGGAGGATTGGGGGTCGCGGCCCGTGGCCGGTCCCATCGCGACCCGGAGTGCGCAGAACTGGGAGCTGCTTGGCCATGGCCATGGCCCGGTCCAGGAGGGACTCGGTGTGGAAGTACTGTTGGGGACTTTTGATGGTTTTATGCAGAACTGCGATCTCCAGATCGATAGTTTTAGAGCCTATCTACTGGAATTCCTCGAACTCCAAGTAAGTGGTGTCCACGATCCCTTCCTCTTCCCCGACCCCCTGGCTGGTACCCGGGGGGACGCCGTATGGTCCGGGAGGGAGGAGGCCTCGGAGCCTGTTTCTAGAACCTGAGGCTCCTGTCCCCCTGCCCCCACCCCGTCACATTTCTCTAGGTGGGGACCGGTTGGACTAGCGAGCGCCGGCTCCAAGGGCCTCTTCCTGGGGCTCCAACCTCAAGTGCTCGAGGGTGCCCAAAGCCCTGGCGACTCGGGTGGCACGTCGGGAAAGGTGTCTGATGGCGCTACCCGACCCTCCCTTCTTTTTGGAGAACGGAGGATGTCGCCACTAAAGGGGCTACAGACGCGCAGCGACTGGCGGGCTCCGGAGCTAGGCAGAGATGCTGCGCTCTCGAGAAGCGCGGGAGCCACCGGCCGGGGCCTCGCGGGAAGGCGACAGAAATCGGGGGTCTGGGGCAGTGGAACGTCCCTTTGGGGAGGGGACCCTGAGCCCACAGAGTCTGGGAGCCGGCGTGGCTCGGAGTCTTCTTGCTAGCCGGAACGGGCGCGGGGTGCTCCGGCTCGGCCGGAGAACTCGGGCTGCCAGCCCTCCGCACGTCCGCCTCTCCCTTTGCGTCGGAACCGATGGCGTAGCCCCGGCGCGGTCCGGGTAGCTGGCTCAATTTTAACGACGTCTTTTGGAGAAACTCGGGTCCCTACCTAGTCAACGCTGCAGCCTTCGCATTTGGGGAGTCGGGAGTCCCTTGATCAGACTTGCTTTTTAGCAAAGCGCACTGCCGGAAGAAAACCAGGCCTGAGACTAACTTTCAGGTCTGGGCTCCCAGGGTGCGCTCGGGATTTAGAAAATACTAGCCATTCTTTCTTTGGTATGGTCCCGGTAACCGCACCTTAGTGCTGCCTATTACCTCATCTTCCAACTTAGGGCTAGAAAGTGCTGTGAGGGATTCTGGACTCAGCCCTGGAAGAGTGTGGAGACGCTGGCTGGCTCCTGGGAGGCAGACCTTTGAGATTAGAAGCAAAATCAATGGCCTAATTGGAGTTGAGCGTATGGATGGTGGCTGGCTTCAGAGTAGAGATGAACGAATTGATTTGGAAATTACGCCGTAAGCAAAGAATTGCATCTATTCTCTTAGATGCCAGTGGTAAATTTCGAATTCACCAACATAAGTGACCAAACACGTTCCCCTTCGAAAGGGCAAAAAAATTTTTACAGCTGTAAATGACCCGAAGCAGACATTTTTGCATGTTGCCAGGAGGCCCTTGTTTTAAAGTTACTGCCTGCCGTCTTTGGTGTAATCTGATCTGGTATAGAATTTTTTTGTTTTGGGTTTTTTTTTTAATGTAAGGTGTTGTATTTGCTCCCCTGGCGTGTCATCTTTGCAGCCACACGGGATCTACAGGCACCTACTGGTGCCGGAAGGCGCCTGGCTGGGTCCTGAGCGCCGTCGCCGCTCGGGCTGGGGCCCTGGTGGTGGCTGCTGCTGACGCTCGTTCGCAGTGCCTACAGAGGTCACCCTTCCCTGCCGAATGCTCGCTGTGGGCGCGCCCCTCCCCCTCCCCGGGCTGTCTGCCTCTCTCCACTTTGCCCTTTCACTCACAGGCTCTTGTCTTCTGCTCCCCCCCTTTCCTGGTCTGGATTTAATATTTATATTTCAAATTAAATATAGCTTAAAGAAACTCCCACGAAACCCTTCAGAGCAACAGAGAGACATAAGTATTTTTTTTTTTTATGTTCATAGTGACCACTCTACTTGGGTGTGCAGCAGGGAGAATTAGAAACGCTGACTTGTTTGGGGTGGCGGGGAGAGCAGAATTACGCGTGCCTAGCATGTGGAGAATCGTGTCTTCTGTTTGCTACGTATTAGAGAGGGAGTGATGACTACTTTGATCTTTAATAGTATAGTTTTTTTGAGCCACGGATGAAGAGAGGGTTGCTAAGGGCCTACATTTCCGAGGAGTAGGCCTCCCCGCCTGGCTGTCGGTGTGACTGCTCCCTGGCCTCCTCAGTAAAATGTCGTACAGTTTTCCCGAGGATGGCTCGAAGAAGCCTTTGGAAAGCATGTGGCTGAAAAGCTATCTGTGAGATCAGAAAGATCTCTTCCTGAGGACTACAAAAGAGCCTTTTAGTGTTTAGTGCCTGGGACTGCCTCCCTTGTTCACGTTTCCAGGGTAAAGTTTCTCTGGGTGAGATGTAGCAGGCAGGTCACCAGAGGCTTGCAAGTTCTACTTCCCTGTGCGGGAACTGTGGGACAAGTCCCTTGTCCTGAAACAGGCATCAGTAATTAGATTTGTTTCATTCAGGGGTCAGCCTTTTTAGCAGGTGGTCCACACAGGGAGCCTGTAGCAGCTGTGTGCGCAGGGCCCAGAAAATCCTTTGTAAACTGGGATCTCCATAACTACTTTAATCACATTGTCTGCCATCCCATCCCGGAGAGTTTATGTAATAATCAGAAGTTCTGTGTACTCAGAGATTAGTGGCTGCCCTGTTAGATTAGCCACATTGTATCTGTAGATGCTGGTACTGTTTAGGTCATTTCTCAATTATTTTTAAGTTCTGGAAAGAACAGCAAAGCAAATCATTTCTAATTAACACTTCAGTAGAACCCCTCTCTCCGCCATAGTGTTTTTGCCAAAATAAAGTGATGCTGGTTTTTTTTTTTTTTTGGTTGTGGCCACTTGTTTTGATGAACAGTAGTTTCACTTTAGGATTAATAATGCTACACTGGCTTAGTATTTGAGGATAAATTACACCTTCGAAAATTTCATTCTAGTATTAATTTATGTCTGGAGGTTTTATTTTGTAAGTATTACATACTAGTTACTTTACAAAGCGTTGTGCTTTTCCCATGTAGTTTTTCCCCCATATAACGCTGAATTCCTGAAATTGATTGGCTTGATACAAAAGAATGGCTGGATAATAACCAGATAACCTGAAACACACTGGCCTACCCCCCCCCCAGGTCAGACCCTGGATAAATACGGGCCTGTCAAATTGATAAACTAAACTACAATGGCTAGAACTGTTTAAAAAGCTGTTCAATAAGACATATGCACCAGCCTACCTGCTATTGTGTCTGGAATTCTTATTTTTGTAGAAAAATAAATGCCGACCCAGCCGTGAACGATTATCACCTTGAACGGTACCTCCACTCCACCATTTGCCTTGGTTAATCTTGTCGTTGTCGGTTTTAACAGAGAGAGAGGAGCAGGGAGCCCTGGAGTGGGCTACTGTCTCCTCCACGTTCCTCACATTTTGTCAGGATAATAAACTGTAGGTAGTGGGTTTCCTGTTCCACAGCTGCCAGTCAGGACACAAAGACTAACCTGGCGGCCTCTTCAGATGAGGGTCTGAGTGTCCCAGGACTGCACTTCTTAACCTCAGCAATCACAGCTTCCAGCTCCAGAAAAGAGGGCCAAGGTTAGGATGATTTACTGGGCACTTGGTTCTAAACCCTTCACAAAGCTTAGCTGTTGACACTTGTCCTACCAATGCAAAGAAATGCAAATGACCCCCGCATTCCACTACGTCCAGATTTGGTTGCTGGAGTTTGAAGACAGGTGAATTAGCCACCCCCAGGGACTACCTAGAAACCACATGTTGGAATGGTTTCCCTAGTCTGCTGGAGAACTGGTGGGTTTAATTAGCTTTCCTAGACCCTCTTCGCACTTACTAAAATGAATCCTGTTGGTGGGTCCACATGATAATCTCCTTCAACCAGCGTGGGCACCAGAGTCACTAAATCCTTCCTGTCTAACTGTCAGCGAAACATTCCGGGTTGCTCCCAGGAACTTAATGTGTCACCTAACTTGGATCCAAATTTCAGAGTACTTTCACGGAATGGGAGACTATTTCCCCATCCCTGCTTGACTTCAGGGCAGCGTCACAGAAGTGGGAGTGGCAGAGAACAGGAAATATAGGATGTAGACCCTGAGAAGAGATTCATTTTAAAGAACATTATTTCCTGACATTCCAGTGAAAACTTTATTCTTCAAATATCTAATTACAAACTGGACACTAAGACGCCTCCTTCCCCAAAAGATGATGAAACTGTCTCTGCCTGCCTTTGCTGCCTACATGAAGAACCTGTTTTTCAGGTCACTTAAACATCTGCATAGATTTGCTTGTGAGATCACCCTTTGTTAAAGAGAAGTGTTGGGCTATTTGAAATATTTTGATTAAAATATGCAGATTCTGTGGAACTGAGCTTCTAGAGAGGGGTTAGCTTTCTCTAGGTAGGACCCCTCCCCCATTAAAGGGGAGGATTAGAAGGGGGCCCGGTGAGGAATAAGAACAGCCGAAAAGGAAGGATAGCAAATGAGACGTGTTCCGAACAGCTTGGAAAAACTCCTGTGGTTTCATTGTCTCCATAAAGCCGAAGAATACAAAAGCAAGCAGTCAGCCCTTCCCGTGATGGGAGACGTAAACCGTTGACACGGCTCCCCTGTTTAACTTGTTTAATTCTCATTTTAAATTCAGCACTATACCAGCCGTGTGAACTCTGAAGATTTCTTTAGTAATCCATTTTGTAGTTCGGAATCAAAAACAAAGTGAAAGGGTCTGACACAATTTGCTTTTATTTTTAGGCAAATCAACCCTGGTCATAGTTAATAAGGGGATTACAACCCAGACTACGTCTTTACAGATGTAAAGTAAATCAAGGGTAGAGCATAAAGAAACTGATCCCTTTTGATTGAAGTACGGTAGAAAAGGCATAGAGAAGCTGGCAGCAGTAATCTGATTGTATGGCAATAAAACCACCATTTTCTGTCTTTCAGATAAAAAAAATGTGGTAAATCCATGCAGTTCATAAGATGTAAAGGCAGATAAAGGGGAAGCCTTGGCAACGTATAGATTAGCTTGATGTTAGAAATGACACGTCCCTGAAAAGGGTGTGGGGCGAAGGCCTTGCTTCAGGCTGTTGGGTATTGTGTGAGAGCCAGGCAGACTTGGGAACTCGGATTAAGAACCATGAAAGCACTACTTGTGGTCTTGGGGTGGTTGGAGCCGCGAAGGAAAGCGGTACAGTTCGTGCTCATTGGTGGAAGATAATATGGCCAAGGTAGCTTTCATCGACGGCCTTTTTTATAGACCGGGATGGAGGCTGATTAAAACTCAACAGCTCGCCGCACTCCTTAGGGCTTGGAAGCTTTTCCTGCTTAACTCTTGGCCTGACAGAGGCAGCCATTCTGTAGGATTAACTACCCTACACCGCCTTAGCCTTCATCTGCTTGGACTTGGGGCAGAGACCTGCTGGGCAGCAAGGGAGACCAGAGGGAGATAGGTAGGGCCTGAATTATCTGAAAAGAAAACAGAGGCCTTTTGATTTCTGGTTTCCTCCAGGGCCCTTTGCGCGGCCCCTCTGCCTAAGAAGAGGCAAAGGAAAGCTTGGCCCTTACCTGGGGCCGCTAGCTCTTCTGTGATGTTGGTCTTTCCTTCCCTGGGGAAATTTAAGAAAAACCAAAAACAGGTGACAATATTGAAAAGGGAGGAAATTTAGTTTAATTCAAATAAGCCATCCAATAATACCTCAATACCGGTGAATTTAGAGACTCCTGGCTTTCCCGACTACTGTGATTGGTCATCTTCGAGTTAGATGGGATAGGCTTCCTGGTGGAGGTTTCGGGGCTCTAAAATGGTGGTGCTGACACACAATAAAGGCAAACATTAAACTCTTGGCGTTGTTGACTGGCACCAGCCCAACCCCCCACCCCCTGCCCCCACTCCTGCGTGAGAGAGCTGGACCTTCCATTTCAGCCATTAAACAAAGTGAACCATTGACTGCTTGCTGGGTTGGGTGCCGAGTGATACCCACAATTGGTTTAAGCAACCAGAAAGGAAATATTTGGTTTATTATTGTCTTTTGGCCTTTAAGGCAAGTCTGACCCTTTCTTCAGGACAAGGGGTTTTCTTCTTCATCGAGTGGGACTTGGTTGTGAACTTACACATGGGGTCTGGGAGCTGTTTTATAGGAGCGTTTCCAGACTCTACCACTTCCTTGCTAAACCTTAGGTATTCTCTTTAGACCCATGCTGTAGACTTTCTTCCTAGTGCTCATGCTGGATCATAGTTTGGGGCTGCAGATAAGTTGCTTCTGTGGTCTGTTTTTGTTTTTTCCCTCACCACCGTTAGAATGAGGATAGACGTGACGGTTGCACACCCTTCCCCTGCCCAAACACCTGCCACTTTGTGCCTTCCTTCCCATCTTCATTCTGAATCTATACCAAAATATCCATTTCGCTTGTCGAGATTCATCAAAGAGGAGGGATGCTCTCTCATTTACAAGCCGGTCACATCCTGGCACCTTTCATTCTCCATTTGACAATGATTGCTAATGGCCCATTCAGCTAAAGTATTTGCTTGTTAACTGGGAACAGGGAATGATAAATGTCCAGCAAGCTTGCCGCCTCCTTCGGCTTTTCACACACAGACTGGCGCATATTTATGGCAGGCACAATGACAAAAGGAGGAGCCGGATCGCCTTGGCCTCGGCTTTCCGTTAGGAACAGGGTTAAAGTGATTAAAGAGCTATAGAGAGAGCCCTGCCTGTGTTTACTGCCGTCCAGGACTGAGCTCTTCTTCCCTGCTCAAACCCTCCCTTCTACGCAGCTTATCTGTGGGATGTATTCTAGAAATACCCTCTAAGGATGGAGGGCCGAGGAAAAAGAGTGAGGAGCTGGCAATGGGTTCCCAGCATTCCTAAGGCAGCAGCATTCCAAGTAGACCTGCTTCTGGGATTTCCACATGGAATCAGCAGTGGCTCATTCAAATAGGGCTTTTCCATAGACCAATTCCAATACGTCGTTCTAGAGCAGAGCATCCTGGGACTGTGATACATTCTTGCTGACTTCAAATGTTAAAACCATAGTAGGAAAAGGATCTCTTAAAGAATGCAGGTTCTTTCTGCCCAGAGGAATTCTCTAAAACAGAACAGGAAGGGCAACTGTGTTCTAGTGAAGAAGGGAGACTTCATAGCTTCCCTCTTCCACAGTGGGAGTGGGAACTCCCCTGGGGAGCTTTTTCCAAAGGCTATGGACAGGCCACAGGTGAGCTCCTGTATAGATTCTATACAGGATGATTAAACAATCCAGTTCCTTTGTAAATCCAGTTGTGTCTAATTTAAATTGCAGTATTTATAGCTCCTCTCTAGTACTGAAGTCCCTATCGCCACCCAGACATTCACCTGTGCTCTTTGTGAATGCTCATCTTGGGCCTCCCTAGAATACGCATGAATGCTGTTCCTAGGTTCAGTGTATCTGTGTTGGAAGGGAGTGATTTTGCTTAGGTCTCATCTTGACTGAGGTATGTGGATTGTTGGGCACAGCTTGCTTCTTCATGTTTGCCTGGCTGTTTCCTTACCTATGTGTGCTTCATGGGGTTTCTGTCCTTCAAAGGCAGAGATGTCATTGAGATGACCTCTTCCATCCACTGAAGGGGTAGCAGATCAGCCTGAGGCACAGCATGGTTGGGCACCACCTGACAAAACCCCTTCAGTCCTTGCTTCCCCCTCCCCCACCGGGCTACCTTACTGTGTCCTCAGAAAACTCATCCTCAGTTACAATTGCCTACAGGAAACAGATCATTGGGAAAGACCCTAGGTGCATTCCCTTCTGTATGATGGAGATATCTGTCTAGTTTTCCTTTGCAACCCTACAGGCCTGGCAGTTAACTCTAGGTCTCTAGGTGCAGGGCTGCTTCCAGGCATGCCCAGAATCCCAGGTCTCTAGGTGCAGGGCCACTTCCAGGCATTCTCAGCTGTTTGCCACCTGCCTTATGGGCAAAACAAGGCTTGAACACTGCCTTCTTTCTCCCAACAGTTCCCTCACTTCTGACTCTTGTGGGCATCCAGTATTTGTGGGACGTGTAGGCACAACCCAGATTAATGCTGTTGGCTGCCCGGGTTCTATCGCTTGTTGTCAGAGATCCAAGATCTACCCTCCCGACCCAAGGCTCATGAACTGAAGGGTCCCAAAGTCACTTGCTGCTCTTATCACTTGCTGTCAGAGATCCAAGATCTACCCTCATGAACTGAAGGGTCCCAAAGTCACCTGCTGCGATTGTGAAGACTGCCTTCCGAACCCACCCCAAAGTTTCTGATTCCTGGAGGCTGAGGTGGGGCTGGGAGATACACACTTTGGCAAGCTCCCAAGATGTCACCAGCTAGCTGCTGGTGGAAACCATTCTTGGAGAACTGTGACCATGAGTCAGCCTCTTGTGGAATAGAATTTAGCAGTCTAACTACTTTCTAAGGCTGCTTAGGGCCCTGGAGGAAATCTGGCCTTTACCCTGGCCCCTTTGTTTCTTTTAGAGATCACAAGGTCCTAAGAAAACTGGCTGTTGCAACTTGATTAATTCGTTCAGTAAATGTTTAGTAATGGCCAAGCCCATTGCTAAGAGAAGTAAGTCAAGGTAGAAAAACCTCTTTCCTTGAGATTTCCATGCCAAGTAGAACCTGGAACATTCCGTGCTGGGATGCCATGGCATTGTATGTAGAGGGAAAGGACAGAAGATGGCCAGTCCTGGGTGGGCATGCCGTCCAGGTGAGAAGAAACTTGAGTTTTCAAAGAAAGTAGTTTCTCTGAGCAAAGTCATGGTGGATTGCTGAGATACAGACGTACACAAGCCAGAAGAGTCAGTCTTATTTCAGCCGAGGGTGATGTCTATAAAGTGTTCTGTGCCTCTGAATGGCCATGGCACAAAGTCAAACCCTAGAGTGGAACAAACGGACCCTCTGAGATGACACCCCATTGATTTCAGCAGCCTTTGCGATGCGGGGGTTACCAGTACCCATTGTTTTGAAAGCGAGTGTCATCATGGTCAGGTCAGGCCATTGATTTCACAAGGACGGTGGCTTGGTTTGGTCAGGAGCACAGGCTTTGGAGTTCACCTGTGTGAGCCAGTCTCTGCTTAGCCGTTTACTAGCTGTGCAATTTGGAACAGCACCCTCCATGTCGCTCCTTTGTCCAGCTTTAAATTAGAGACAATCACGTAGTAGTCCTGGGTGAGAAAGCAATAAAACGGGCGGCCAGGATTAAATGCATTTAAAGGCCGAGCTCTGAGCTCGGCACAACAAACCAGTAAATGTCAGCCGTTAATAAAATTCATTGGATATCTACTGTGCCCATAGAAAGAAAAACAATGAAATCACGTTGTTAAAGACTAACACTAATATCTCAAGCTCTCTGATGTTATTTTGTTTTGCTTGCTTGTCATTCCTACCTATATAAGACTCTCTGGCCCACGAAGCACCTTTTAATCCACCCCATCTACCGTAAGCCTAGACCTTCTTCCTTTGCCTACCCATAGCAGGGCTTTCTTAGAACACAGATGTGTGAACAAGTTCTGGACATTCTTGTTGAATGGTCCAGCTGTGCACTATGGGTAGGTACTTTGGCCAGACCCATTCTGTGTACCCTAGTAAAAGATGTTTGTCCTTGAGTGGATCCGTGAATACACCTGGGGTTCAGGGACGGGCAGTATGGTGGTTTTTGCATGTGGAACCCTCACTTCCTGTTGGACCCTGTATTATGTAAGGACAGCAGTTGTATACAGCACCTCCCCACTTACCAGCTGCTGCTCCAACTGCTGGATACATATTTGTTAAACCTTCTTTCTCTACTTTATGTATTTTTATCTTGTGTGCATTGGTGTTTTGCCTGCGTGTACGTCTGTGTGAGAGCATCCGATCTTGGAGTTACAGACGGTTGTGAGCTGCCATGTGGGTGCTGGGAATTGAACCCCGGTCCTCTAGAAGAGCAGTCAGTGCTCTTAACTGCTGAGCCAGTTCTCCAGCACCCCCCCCCCGCCAACATTAAATCTTTTTGCAGCCACCGTGGGAATATTTTTATTATCCTCTTAGTACTAGTGGAGAAATTGGGCCAAATTGGTTAACTGAGTTACCCAAGGTCTTGGAAGCTTAAATGTAGATTTTTGAAGTGAGGTGTTATGGTTTTACTGTCTGGCTGTCTGATTCTCTGCCCCATTTTTTTGATGCTGTCACGAGAAGAGATTGTGAGTGAGTTAAGTGTGTATTTCCTCAGATCAGTCCACACCAGGTAGAGAAAAGAGAAGTGTTGAAGGTTGGCACAGTGGAAGATCATACGTTAAGCAACTCTCCTTCCAAGGCATCCTTTGAACCTCAGATCTGACAAGGTCATACTCACTGGAAGCAGAGTCATCATCGGGCCGTCTGAAGGATGACTAGGCAGGTTTTTTTTTTTTTATAGTATAATACCAATGTATTTACTGTGTGGGACTCCTTTGACTATCAACATTTTCCTTTTAAGAATTTAAGTGACTGGTCAATTCCCCCCAGGAGAAAGCCAGGCTTCCAGAGTCACCTCCAGTTTGCTGCTGAGTGTGTGTCAAGCTAAGGAGATAGTATGACATCTTTTTTAGAGTCTAGTCACAATTAAATGCCATTTTATTTTGGATTTTGGGAACTGTGCCAGCCTCTAGCTTGTCAGAGCTGAGAAGACTCAAATCAAGTCCAGGCCCATTTCTACAGCAAACAGGGAGTCTGGCTTCTTGCCTGTGGATTCATTCAGTTCAGCCCATCTGGCTTTTGATGTTCTGCAAGTTTGGAGCAGTTTGCTTAAGGAAGCCCAGGCGGTGAATATCGGTAGGCCTGGGGTTCTCCGGACTGTGGCGCATCTGGATTTTATCCTCTCTACTCCCGCATCTGCCTACCTGCAGGACAGACAGACTCCCAGAGAAGGCAATGGGGTCGTCATCTCTCTTGGAACTGAGATTTTGAAAGCACCACAGCATGGCATCCTCTCAGCTCTTCCCTGCATGGCTCTCTCCCTGGTTCAGCGTCAGCCTGCTGGAGGAGCTGTGAGGCCCTCACTCCGAACTGTTCTGTGGTTTAAGCCAGGGGAGAGAGACACAGCAGGGCACCATTCGTTCTTGTTGCCATCCTGTGACGCGGTTCTGGGTGATGTGGATCAATCAGGAGCCAAGCCCACTCCTCATTTCTGATGGTGTCAGTTTTGTTACCCGCTGGGCTTCACTTTTACCTCTTATTCCCTTGTTCCACTGGCAGCCACAGAAGGAAGATAGCTTCTACCACACCCACCACGGGGACCTGTGCCTGACCCCTCCCCTGGAGCCTGGGAAGGAGGAAGTGCTTGGGAAGCTGCCTTTTAGGGCCTTGTAAAGCCATTGCACACAGCCTTGTAAACTGTTTGCTGAGCTCATTAAGCTTGCCTGTCAAGGAGACTCCCTGCTAGACCCAGAGAGCTGAATGTCATGGTCCCTTCTGTCTATTGTGGACTTACTCCTACTTCCATTCCAGAAGCCCCTCCCCCCGTTAGAGTGTAACTCTGTGCTGGGGGGGGGGGGGTGTCAGGCATGTGGTGTGGGAATGGGGTTCTGTTTGTTGGACAACTCCCCGAAGGGAAAGGCAGAACACTTTGAAATGAGGAAAGAAATGCATGGTGGCGGTGGGGATGAAGGGGATGGCGGGCTGAAGGGACTTCTCCTGGATGCCTTCTCTTGGGGTGTGGAGGAGGCAGGACCACTCACTCACTCCTGCTTAAATTTACATGTGGTCTTCATCCCTGCAGCTTCACGCCTCAGGTAAATGAACAAATGGCCCTGAAACAGCAGAGAACTTGCTGGAGGTGCCCTTTGGACCCTTTCTCTGTGAGAGCCATCCCTCTCTCTAGGGCCTGGCCCTATAAATAGCGTGGGTTCCACCTTCCTTTATAGACTCTTGCTCACAGCACGGCTGGGAACATGACCGTACAGGTGCTAACAAATTGCAGTTGGGAAAGAAGGCCGCAGTGTCTCTTGTCACTGGGGTTAGGAAACCCGGTTTCAATCAGGGAGCCTGCCTGGTCGGCTTGCCAGCAGGGCCGTCTGGCATGCCCCATCGCCCTTCCTGCTCGCTCACTGCACACCCCCAGTGCTGCAGCTTCACGCTCCAGTCTTTGGGTCTTGCCTCGGCTGGCCACAGAATCTGTGTTGACTTTTTTCTTTTTCTAATTGAAGGACAGGGTAGAATGGGCAGAGAATGTTCTTCGGTCAATTACATAAATGAAGACCTAGTTTTGTTCTTAATTCCATAGCAGATTTAAATAGTGCTTGTTAACTTGTGAAAAAATAAAAACAACAAAACAACTCTGGTGTCTGCGTCACACAGCTGAAATCTGACTTGGGGGTGGTAAATAGAAAATACATTTTCAACCTTAGCCTGTGACAGGTGTGGGCCCTTTTGTGAAGTGAAGGTGTTGAGACAGTAAAAACAATTACATGGATAGAATTGAAGGAAATACCTGGGCTATTTTCTCTGGAGGAGGAGAAAGCTGTTCTCAGAATACTATCTTTGAGCATTTCAAAATGAAATCTACTTTAGTTACCAGTGGTGTTTTTTTTTTTAAAGCATCGTATCTCAAACAAACAAAAAACAAGACTTAACATCAAAGGCGTCTGTTTTCATGCAGTTGTACAGCAATGTAAGCTGTGAAATTTAATGTTCTTTTGACTCGTTGGTAATTGTAGGAAGGCAGAGGAAAATGATAAGTCTGGAGAAATGTATCCCCTGTGATGTGACTGTAGAACGCAAGCTGGGGCCGTGAGGCCAGAGGCCCTCTGCCATCATGGTGGGGCTTGCTGGGCAGAGTACTCTCTAGGCTGTAGATCAGGCCCTTCCTTTGGTGCCCAGGTCAGCTCCTCACCTGGTGGAGTTGCTGAACTGGTTCCTGGGGCTGTATGCTCTCCAGGAGCTTGGATTTCTGCTCTTCTCATCTTTCTCTTGAAAAGGTTTGGCTTGTGGTTGGTGTGAAGTTTGAAACGCACACCCCCCTCCTCGCTGTCTCGCATTGAGAACGCTTTAATGGTCCCCGATTGTACAGCCTGCTTTTAGGCCCCTTTTCTTATCCTTGAATAAATCAGGTTCAGGTTGCACAGAGTATTTGTGTTAGAGAAGCCGAAAGAAAGGGGCACCTGTGAAAACAGGCCACTGTTCCAACACACATACACACTTGAATTAAAGCAGAAAACGTCAGTTAGAGCCTCCAATTACTCCTTACTTCTTGGAGGTTGGAAGCCACCGAGAAGACAGTGGTGTGCTTGCTGGAAGTTTCAGGCTAATTACTTGTTACTCTAAGCATGGTATCTGGTAACCTAGTTCTGTGTGAACCTGACACCCTATAGCTGCTACACCCCACTATTTCTCTGGTTTCAGAATAAGTCTGTGTAGAAACTTGTTCTGATGCTGAAGCGCCAAAGGGGGCAGTGCAGCGCCATTCCCTAAAAGGGGGGGAAAGTGTTTCCCAAGTATTTCTTCTGGAAGCTTTTGCCTTGTCTGTCCTGGGTGCTACCCTTTTCCTTATTCATTTCCTAACAGACACTCCTGGGGGGGGGCACTCACTCCTAGAGCAGCTGATGATGCTCCTACAGTACTCTAGCAGTAAATGGAGGTAACCCGAGACTGCGTGTTCTGCCTGTTTATATGAAGTTCACGCACCCATGGTGCAAAGCCTTTCTTGGTGGAGCATTCCTACTCCCATTGCATAGAACATTCCAGAAAGGAATCTTCACTAGATGTGTGACGCTAGTCTTGCTGCCTACAGACATCCGAGGCACTGCAGAGGTGAGGGCCAGAGAGGGACTGGCCTGATCCCGAGGGTCCACACGCAGTGGAGGATAAATCAACTCATACACTGAGGTTCCCTCTTCCCGGTGGACTTCACCACTGAGTCAAAGTAACAATATAAGCATTTGAGGGAGAAAACTATGTTTCCCAAAATGTTGCAAGTTTCAAGTATCCTTGATTTATAATACTGATTCAGGAACATTCTAGTGTCTTAATGTCATCCTTCTAAGATGACCAAGTTTGTAAACCTCAGTCCTTAAAAATGTCAGCCCACTCCCTGATCTGCTCAGTGTTGAAATCTAATTCTAATGATCTTACTTTTCATTTGTTTGGATAAATATCTGTTCTACATCTGTAGACTGGAGGGCTGCTGACTGCGTAGACCGCCCTGTGCGTTCTAAGGCACCGCATCAGAAAATTAAAATACCTGTAAGCCTTCAACATTTAAAATGCTTTCAAACTTAAAGCTATGAAAGCTAGTTCAAAAAGCTAGGTCAGGTTTTTGTGTTTGTTTATTGTTAACTTTTGGAGTCCGGGGGTTGAACTTAGCTACGCAGGTGACAGGCAGGCGCTCTGACACTATCTCCTCACTTCTTTCTCTGCATATATTTTGAGGCATGATCTCACTGAGCTGCCCAGCCTGGCCCTGAAGTCACTCTCTAGTGTATAGTGCCGCAGGCCTCAGGACGGTGTCCCTTTTGCCCTAGCTCCTAAGTAACTGGGGTTATAGATCTGTGCCTCCAGACCCAGGGAGCTTTGAAGCTGTATGTTAAAAAGTAATGTCCAACATGCTTCACAGAAATCGCTGCTTACTAAAGAGAACTTTGAAACCCACAGACAGCTAGAAATCACCGTAGCCCCAAACAGTCACTGGTGACCCCCCCCCTCTGTGTAAATCGGTCTCTGTGGTCAGCTCAGTCCAATCCACATGTTTTCACAGATGTTAGCTATTTCCAGCGTGAGTAACTCATCCGTGTGCAGCGGTCATACACAGTCCTGGGTTGCCTAACAGTGGGGCATCTTCAGAGAATGTGTCCTTAGGTGGGTCTGATCTCTGCGAACAGCTCAGTCTTCACACACCCAGACGAAGATAGTTGTGGCATGAACCTTACAGGACCACCTTTCTCTGTGGTGGACCGAAATGATATCGTGAAGGGTATAATTGCACTTGATGTCATTTTAAATGAAAGGAAGGTTAGGATTTGTAGTAGGATGTGCTGTCTCCTTCCCACCCTCCCCTTCAGTTTTCTGTGGCTGCATCATCTTCTCGGTGAGTTCTGGGGCCATACATCATGGATGCTTCGTACCTGACCTAATGGTGCAGAAATAGGAAACAGTTAAATCGATTTTTCTGTGCGAATTGTGTTAGGTAGCAGCTGACATTTTGTCATTAGAAGCTATTGCTCAGCATTTCTGAGACGGGCTGCCCTTGAGTCTGGGAGGTGCTCTACCTGGCCCAGTTCACCAGACATGGAAGCTGGTCACTCCAACGTGTTATTGACTTCACCTGTGCAGCCAGAGACAGCATTAGCATTGAGTAGCTGTGTGGTCATTCCTAATCTAGCCTTTGCGTTTTGCCCGCCATGAGGAAAACACATATGAAGTCGTGAGGTGTCTGCACTGAGGTCTTGTGAGAGACAGGTGTTGGAGGGGAATGTTGGGTCCACCGCACAGTCACCCCCAAAGTATCTCATCTCCCATGGCACAGGATATAAGGTCAGAAGTGGATCTGGCAACAGGTGCTTCTATCTGCTCCCAGGCCCCTGGTGACGTGGTCTGTGGTGATGTGCCCACGAAAATCATATTTCCGACTCCATCGGCTGATTGGCTTTCATGCGTTATTCCAGCATTTTTAACAGGCTTGGGTTTTCTCCTCTACTCATTAATTCTGCTATGTTCTCAGCTATGAACATTAAAGAATATTAAGTCGTGTGATGTTAATTGAGGTTTTTACAATGAGAAGTATGAAGTTGAGGTGTCTAATTTAAATTATTAGAGATCTAATTTGGATTACTAAATATTAATATCTAACGGAGATCATTAGAATTACTCAAAGTATTCTATGTGGAGCCCTTCATTGGCTTCTAGTTTGGCGAACAACTCTTTCCAGCCCGAGTTAAATCAATAGGCAACCCATAGGTAAAAATAGATTTTTGGCATCAAATCACTTTACACTAGGCCTCTGGCTTGGGAAACCCTACCTCAGAGTTGCCTTTTTTAAATCCCAGTTCCATTCTCTCTCTGAGTCAAAGTCATGGAATCTATTGTCTGCGTGGAAATGATTCACTGGGGAAAACCAGAGGAGGGGCCTCTTTCTGCACAGTATTCCCCAGGACCCCCCTGGAGCTCCCCAGGGAAAGCAGATGGAGCCAGGAGGCCGAGCTTAGACCGCTACGGGGTGGCGCATGCTCCAGGCAGGCAGAGAGCAGAATGGTGTGGTGCATGCTCCGTGCAGGCAGAGAGCAGAACGGGGTAGAGCATGCTCCAGGCAGGCAGAGGGCAGAATGCTGATATTCAGTAGCTAACGTGGAGAAGGGAGCGTGTGACTGTTATAGCTAGGCCAGGAACGTTGTCCCAGTCCTTGAACACCCTACACCTCTGTACCAATGCTAAGAGTGGTGACTGGTCTTGGTTACAAGATGATCCTTACCTAAATATGCCGAAACAAGTCAGAACGCAGCTCCCGGCGTGGGTCTCCACCAGTAATTTAACATCAGGTGGTGGTTGTCACCAAACTTTTTTATTTATTTATTGTTTTTGGTTTTTCGAGACAGGGTTTCTCTGCAGCTTTGGAACCTATCCTGGTACTAACTCTTGGAGACCAGGCTGGCCTCGAACTCACAGAGATCCGCCTGCCTCTGCCTCCCAAGCGCCGGGATTAAAGGCGCACACGCGATTACCTCCCAGCGTCACTGTAACTTTTAAAACTTTCTCATGGTCACCCCTTGTCAGTGGATTGCTGTTGAGTGCTGCCCAGTGTACATGTGTATGAGGTCTAACTAATGTATTAGCCTCTTTCAAGGAAAACAAGTCCAAATCCATAGCTTCAAAAGTAGCTCAGTATACTGACTTGATTATATGTAGCAGACTTCATGGCCTTGTGTTCGAAAGGCCACTGAGAAGCATTCCATGTGCCCTTGACAAACACTGTCTGCCTGTGTATTTGGAGTTTATCTGAAACTTTACATCTAATTTGTATCTAAAACACAAATTCTAGGCGGTTGGCCCACTTCTTTCTCTCCTTTTGGTTCTTGGCCTCCTAGAGCAAGAATACATGCCAGGTGGCCACCTAGGAAGGCCCTGTTTGGCGCAGCCATTGTACACAGGGCAGGCAGCTAGATTTCCACAGCTCTCTGTGGGAGTCTTGCAAGCCTGAATGTATATTGACTTTCTTTCCCTTCCCCTAACTTCATAGTTTATCTATGAAAAACTCGATTTAGAAAAACATGTGTTTCACAAAACCAGGTTTAGATCCTAATGCCCTAGATGCAGTGGTAACTGACAAAGGCAGGGAAAGGCTTTTCCTGCCAGGTTTCATCACTGTCCCCGGGGCCTGTCTTCTACAAGGGGCACCTGTGTGGCTCACACTCTGGGGTGAGAGGTGAGCAGAGCAAGGCTCAGCCCTGCGTCAGCCTGGTCGTGGTTTTGTGGTTAGCAGCCCTGGATGCGTGTGGCAGCTGCCTTGTGCTTTAAACAAGAGGGGACGGGGTGTCGGAAGCAGTGGAATGACACCTCGGCCTGGTTCCTCTGTATATTTGTCCCAGTGAAGTGGCCTGTCCTCAAAGTTCCAATCTTACCTGTGATCTGCCGTGAGTTTTGGGCACTTAACCTGACGTCGGCACGTACCTGACGTCAGCACGTAGCTGACGTCAGCATGTGTCACCCGCCATTAGCTTCTGTTTGCTCACTTGTGTTTTTCCACCAGGACACAATTTTATTGAGCACTATTGTGCGGCAACCATATGGGCGCCTGCGCACACGTGGGAGCAGCCCACCTTCAGGAACTGAGTTGTTAGCTCCTGAAGACCCAGTCCTCATCCATTAACGTCTCTCGGAGCATCTAGAACAGTATGCAGCTTGCTAGGAGTTTAGGTGCACATTTGTAATCCCGGTACGTGGGCAGCGGAGGCAGGAGGGTCAGCAGTTTAGGCTAACCTCACACCTCACGTACATAATAAGTTCCCCCAGCCAGCCTGGGATAGAAGAGACTGTGCTGTGGGAACTGTTTCCTTGGGGGAGATGTAAGTAAACGCCTCCTCGGACACCAACAACAAACCAAACGATGGTCCCATCAAAGTCCAACTTGAGGAACCAATGAATTTTGGAGGCTCCTTTACAGAGCAGGATGAGGGATTGCCTTCAGAGCATGGGTGGGTGACCCTAGAGGAACCATGCCACTGCCTAGTCTCCCCTTAGCATGAGTGGTGACATCTCTGTAGCTGCATCGGTGGAATGGACCTTCAGTTACCTTTTACGGTCAGCTCTAGAGAATACAAGACCATGGGACAGAATTACATACAGCTAGCAGGCAAGTGAAGGAGGGAGCATTGAGTCTGGAGGTGCGTTGATCCTCCCTGCCCCGTCCCGTGAGGGATGTCAACAGGCAGCAGGCCCATCCAGGGACTCTTGCAAGCGGTCACAACTGCCCTGATGAAGACAATGGTTGTGCTTGAAGGACAGCCCTCCACAGCACTCTGTCCCTGGCTCTGGGAAGGTGAGGGCTCTGAGAGGTCTGCTCTGGGAGATGTGTGACGGCTCGGCTCTGCTCAGCCTCCCTCCATGTCCCACCAATTGGTTGGTGTGATGGTGTGCTGACGTTCCACAGATGGACTCATACAGCCTAGTACTTCAGTGGATTGCCGTGCAGAGGTCTCTCTCTCTCTCTCTCTCTCTCTCTCTCTCTCTGTCTCTGTCTCTCATGAACACTTGGAACACCAACGTTTTGCAGGCAGAAGATCAAATTCCTGTTTCAATTTTACCATATTTATCCTCCTTGAAGCTTTAGAAACAGTAGTTTTGGCCCGAACTATATCCTATACATGTACGAAAACTTAAGATCCCGCCCCTCCAGCTGTGTATTCACAGGTTACCACAGGTTACTGTGCTGCTCCACCAGCAAACTGCACACACTGAATTAAAACTAAACATCAAGGCTGATTTACAAGATGAATCGAAAGCTCATTTAATGACTTATGTGATTAGTTCCTCCCGAAAAACATCATAAAAACCACAGCAGTTCTTGAAGCCACACCCAGCTGATAGCCCCGTGCTCCTGACCTCAGCATTGGGGCTGGGGTCTGGTGATCTGGTGATAGAAGAGACTGTAGGGATGTGACTTATCTGAGTAGGCGGAGCCACCCATGATGCCTGAGTTAACCAGTGAGAGAACAATCCTCATAGAGACCTTGGGAAATGAAGAGAGAGCTTAATGAGTTAGACTTCAGACGTAAGGGATGCTATGGCATGGGTGGGAAGGTGGGTATGTGGAGGTGGGTGGGTTATCCCCAAGATGCGCACAGATACACCGGCCAGGTGGGCATGGTACACCACCTTAAAGAGTTGAATGGGTCGATGAGACCATACACCTCAGTTAGACTCCTGATTGTGGAGGCCAGGAAAACACCTCCTCCCACTGCACGATGGTGAAGGGACTGACTTTTGTGTAGAAGACATGTGCCACGGCTAGCTAGCACTTTCCATAGGGTCCCACTGTGCCAGTAACACCAACTATAGGAGAAACAGATTAGGGAGAGGGAAAGCCTCTGGTAGGAATTGACCCCTGCGTCTGCTGTTGCTTTGTACAGGCCTTAAGGATTTCCTTTAAAGGTTGAAGAAGAAGCACAAGAAGGTACAAACTGAGAGGGTGAGCAACTCAATGTTCCTGGAATTTAGTGCAGTACCTATTGCCCCCATCTTGCCCTGCCAAAGCTGCAGGACACTTCAGAATCACCTGGGGGAAGGAAAAGAGGGTGACTTTTGGGCCTTGTGGAACTTTGTTGAGTTGTATCCATCAAGAAGAACCTACCTAGAGAGAAGGAGTTGTAGGGAAGTCCTTTAGTCCCCAGGGTTGTATTTTTACAAAGTCTCCTGAGAACTGTGGATAACGCCCGAGTGGCGTTTGTTAAGAGTAATAGAGAATTCTCCAGCAGTATACATATGGATGTTTTTAATTTTATAAATTCATTTTGCGCCGGGCGGTGGTGTGGCGCACGCCTTTAATCCCAGCACTAGGGAGGCAGAGGCAGGCGGATCTCTGTGAGTTCGAGGCCAGCCTGGTCTACAAAGGGAGTTCCAGGACAGGCTCCAAAGCTACAGAGAAACCCTGTCTCAAAACAAAAAAAAAAAATCATTTTGCGTTCTGTTGCATAGAAATTTGCCATTAAAAAAAGTCATTTGTATTTCCAGGGGAGGATTAGAGAAAGCAGAGACTGGCTTGGTGGACTGCACTTCCTGCATGTGGGTCTCTGGGACTGAACTGAAGTCAGCAGGCTTGCCTGCACCTTTACGCTTTGAGCCCTCTTGTCTGTTCTGGTTTTGTTTTTAAGTGAGTGAAGAGTAAATATCATATGTTCTTGTTAAAGGGACTAATTTAATTAAGTAGGCAACAATAAAATACTGATGTCAGTGGACAACTCTCTCTTTGAGGTTCTATAAGAACACCCAAGAAAGTCACAAGCTACCCTGTGCATACGCGTGTGTGTGTGTGTGTGTGTGTGTGTGTGTGTGTGTGTGTGTGTGTGTGTGAGCATGCCTTAAAAAAAGTTTCAGCAAGTTATTTTATCTTTTTAAGACATGAAGCTGTGAACGGAACAAATGTTTTGTGGGTTGGGGGCAGTGGGAGAAGGAGTAGGGCATGGATAGGACCAAGATACATTGTATACATGTCCACAATTTTTCTAAGAATTAAAGTATCAGTTATGAATGTGAGTCTAAAATGTAAGTCCTGCTTTCTGCTACTTTGTAAGCGCAATGCACTGGCTGAAAACTGGCCACTGGTTACATAAATCACAACAGCTGATGTGGATTTGGACTTGGGGAGCGCCTTCACCCTTTCCTTACCTGTTGCTGCATCCTGGCTCCGAGGGTCATCAAGGCTGGTGGGCCTCTCTGGCTAAGTAATGCCAGAGTCCAAGCTGGAAGGATTGGGAGGCCTTGCTTTGTTCTGGAGCTTTAATATTTTAATGAGCCTGCAGGCTTGGCCGCTCTCTCTGAGTGTGTTGTTAGTGTTAGCACTTGCAGAAGGATGTTCATTAGGAAGCTCTTGTTTCAGCATCTCAGAGAAACTCCCCATTAGGGCAGATCTTTCAGCAACGCGGCCTGCGAGAAAGGAAAGGAGGAGAGCCTTGCGCCAGGAGCATCCAAGGGATTTGGTATCAGTAGTCTTAGTTCTAAAGATTTGCTTTGGAGAATTAATTGGAACAAATACATCTCAAGGGGGGGCGGGGGAGGGAAGATTGTAGACCAAGGAGGTACTTGTTGTCTTCACAAGGAGAGGGCTCTTCATCTTGCAGCTGAATCAATACGACACTAATTATTTCTGGTTATCTTTTATGGGTTTGTAAGACATTTCTTTTGTTCTGTGTCATTAAAAAAAAAAGCCCATTGTTTGATCAGTGAGTGACTAATTATGATAAGTAATTTGAAACATTCTTGATGAAACTTGCCTGTTAATTAACATCAACAGCACATGGAGACTACCAGGACAACAAAGGTTCCGTGCATGCGCTGTTCCTGGAATGGATGAGCTCTCCCTGGCATGCCCAATAAACCATGATGCCAATGGTTAAAAAAAAAATAACAAACAGGTGGGAAGGTCTGACTCACCGCAGGGGGAAGAGTTGTAAAGCTGCACAAAAGAGTATTGGAATACCACAAGGGGGGGGGGGTGAGAACCAAGTGTCAACAGCAGGCTGCAGGGCCTGGTGGCTCAAAGGAGGGAGGGTACGACCTTTTGTTTTCTGAGGTAAATTCCCCAAAGCATCTGTGCCCTGGAGACACCACTGGTGAATCAGAGTGCAGGATTGACATCGTGGTTGGGGGTGACTGGTAGCATCTGGCTCGTTGGTGTCTGCATTTAAGGATGTTCATGTTTATCAACTCAGTGGTTTTTCTTTTATGCTTTTTAGATTTCTACCCGGACAAGGCCTGGTACTATACCCACAGATAGGAGACAAATTGGATATTATTTGCCCCAAAGTGGACTCTAAAACTGTTGGCCAGTATGAATATTATAAAGTTTATATGGTTGATAAAGACCAAGCAGACAAATGCACTATTAAGAAGGAGAATACCCCCCTGCTCAACTGTGCCAGACCAGACCAAGATGTGAAATTCACCATCAAGTTTCAAGAATTCAGCCCTAACCTCTGGGGTCTAGAATTTCAGAAGAACAAAGATTACTACATTATATGTAAGTATAGTTCTCTCTCTTTATTTTGTAGGAATTAGAAGCTAACTAGGTGTGTATTGATTTCTGATTTCTTTAACTTAGCATGGCAAATTATTTGTTGAGAAGCTTTGATCATTTTTTTAAAAAAATTAATTGAAATTTGGGACCCTGTTGTAACAGTATTAATTAAATATAAATACCCAGCAGGGGCGAACCTGCCAGGATTCTTACGGTATTGAAATAAGTAAATTATGTGAAGGGACTCAACATCTTTACTAACAAAACCATCTTTAAGGACCTTTGGTGAGGTTTTGATAGGTAAATCTGTGTGATGCTTTTTCTCTCCACCCATCCATCTGTCCATCCATCGTCCACCCACTCATGCATTTAGTGTGCATTCTGTTCCAAAAACCGTGTTTCAAAGCTAGGACTCGGTAGACCAAGGTGCAATGGTGGCACAGTCTGCCGCGACGCCATCACTCCAGACAGGCAGAACTCAGAGTTTAGAAGCATTGGGCTTACAGACAGTTGCCAGTATGGGTGGTAAAGCGTGGGGGTGCTGCCTGAATGACAACCCCCAAATCTGTCATAATAACGTGGCGTTATTTCAGGAGGAGAGGGTAGATGTCCATTGGGTATATTTGAAGTGCATTCGTGAGCTGAGCCCACGTGACACGCGTGCTGTGCACACACCACAGCGAGCACTGACCAGGCCTGTTCTTAGTGTCATGGGTACTGTGAAATCTGTTACTCAGGCAGCTGCTCACGTGGTTCAAACAATGAGATTCTGGTTCATTTTTTTGCTTTCAAGGTATACTCTTTGTGGGCTTTCTGTAGTTGTTTTTTAATGGTAGCATTTAGATGAAACTCCTGATTCACGGAGGCCAGTACTTGACCACTGAGTTCCACTCTCTACCCTGTGTTCCTGGACTGCAGCTCCCTATGGTGCAGCTGGCCTCTGGCTTGGCTCCCTTACCTCTGTATCCTGAGACTGGAAGTCTGATTTCTCTAGTTGTGAGCGACTCTTTCCACGATAGAAGCAGACATTCAACTGTATTCACCTAGTGTTCCTCGCTGTGTGGTTTTTACACCAGTAATTAAAGCAAAGGTGGTCCCAGGCCGTAATCATCTTGTCTGTGGCTTCAAATGCCATGGAGATGAAGAACCGATTTTTGAAGCTTACACAGTATATAGGAAATAGATTTCTAAGAGTAACCAAAAAAGGAGAAAGTGGCGAGTTAGATATTTAATGAAATAATTACCATAAACTGGGCATTGTAAGATGAAGCAAGGCAAATGGGAGGGTGAGAAAAGAGGGCTATCTCTGAAGAGATAATAAAGTAGTCACAACGTAAAATACATGGAAGTTAAGGTTTTGGAAACACACGCATATGGATAAAGACTTTTAATGGTTGCCATGATCTAACATGACTTTTGGAGAAAATGAAACTGACCCCAGATTAGTTCCTTTCGAAAGGTCACTGCTCCAGCTGAGTGGAGAAAGGAGGGCAAGCATATGCCTGAACAGGTCAGCTGTTGCCAAGACAGGAAAATACCTGATTCCCAAAAACGCTGTCAAGGAAAATCTTAGGGTTCCTCCATTGATGGGGGGTACCAGCAGGCCTGCATAATTTCCGCCTCCATCTTAAGCTTAGATTTCAAAACAATGGCATTGAAAATTCCAGCTTCCTATGAGGGGCAAGTGGAAGCTTGGTGAACATTACAGATTTAACGTTTCATTTCAAATAACATACACGAAATGTAGCTAAATGATCGGTTTACCAGCTTCCCTCTGTGCGTCATGGTGAGCCTGTCCCAACTGCTCTTCATCAACGTGTGGGAGCTTAGCTGTGGACTCGCCCATGCAGTCTACCCAATAACAGCACCTGTTCATTTGGGGAACCCATTAGGCCACATTAACAGATTTATGGAGTGTTTCTCACTACTCTGACCCCCAGGACTGTCCTTAGCATTAGGATTCACCATGTCGTAGCATGGGATGGCTTTTTGTAACTCAGGAAGCTGAAGCAAGAGGACCTCAAGCTGAAAGCCAGGCTACTCTACACACAAGGTTCTTCTGTACATTCAAGAACTAGAAAGCGTCTTAAAAACAGAGCCTTGGCTGTCAAGCAATGAGGCACTGTGAGAATGTTGCTTCTCACAAGATGTTCCCAGGCCTGTGAGTGGCTCAGGACTTTTCCAGGAAGCCCTGTGCTTACTTGAAAGGCTTCCCCTACGTCACAGGCAGAAGAGAGTACTTAGCAACATGGAGAACCAGTTTCTCACACACTCCGTAGCAGCGTCCGCTGCTGTACAAGTTCCCTTGAAAAGAGGGAAGTGATAAGATCAGATTTTAAAATAGCACCAAAAACAGTCAAGGGATTTGAAAAGGTAACCAATTGTCCTATCAAACAGTTGTATGCAGGATACACACATGCACACACACACACACACACACACACACACACACACACACACACGCCTGTTCTTTTCTCAGAAGGAAAGTATATATAGGCAGTAATCTTTATACCAGTACATTCATGAAGATGGCTGGATAGCACAACGGGAAGTGTTCAGATTCGCAAGTGTATTTTCGTACTGCCAAGCACTGATCCATTTTGAGATTGCAATAGATGGCATACGTGTTTTGCTGACGCCAAGGCTTAGCAGCTGGCTGCTGGGCACTTTCACCCCGGGCAGTGTCAGGAGCATCATGTGCTAGTCCCATCCTGGGGGCAGAGGAGCAGCTGTAGTGTGGAGGAGTGCTTGGCGTGCCCTCGTGGGGAAGTACACATGGCTACTCTGTCCTCCCAGGAGTCCAACGCCTTATGTCTCACTTATGCTGCATGAGCTTCATGAGGAAGTCACTTTAATTTCTTCCTTTAGAACATTATTTTCTCGCTGTTGTCCAGACGGTGATGGTCAGATGTACAGAGCCGCTGCTGTGTCAGCGATATTTCCCAGTAAAAGCCAGCAGGGTCTGGCCCTGATTATTATTTTTTTTGACAAGGATATTTTTTATTTAACTTGTAATGTTACCCAACTTACAGTCACTGCATCTTTGGATTTTATAGTAAACATTAATGTGTAATTGGAACTGTGTGTATACCCCCTCTATCCCCAGAGTTCTCTTAAGAAGTGACTTTGTAGAACAATAGGCCTCTTCATTAATCCTTCTCCGCAATGATTCTTTGCCTTGACATGTGGCAAATGATATATATGGGGTTTCCTCGTGTTTCGAATTGACTTTTCAAGCGACCTATTTCGGTCATTAGCCTCGGGCTTAATTTGCATAACTAATAAACTCTTCTAATCATGAGTGATCTGGAGATGTGTGGTCTGAGAACTCCCTGCTCTTCCTTACAGTCAGATCTTTAACGGCCTTAAAAGCAGAACTGGCTTTTATCTAGTCTGTAGTTGGTTTTTATTGTGTCTCTCACTGAATTGTTTATGAAATAACTGCATCTTCTGATACTATCCATTTGCAGTAGAAGCTCACTGTTGGATATAGTATTCTAAAAAGCCGTCCAGTTTGAATTGGGAAGGCACCCGTCCTCTGAGTGCCCAGCCTTCAGCACTGAAGTTCTCTTAGAGAAACTGTTCTTGCTTCTTCAGGGCTGAGTCAGCAAGCTCCCTGGGTTGGCCTCTCAGCTCTATCCTGAGGCAGGTGCTGTGGCCTGATACCCAACCTGAGCTGAAACCTTGTGAAGTCTACACAAAGTGACTACATGCGTGAGGGGTGGAAGCGAGTGTCTCGTATTCTTACACTGTGGGTGAGCGAGGGGTCCCCCACGGGGCGTAGACAGACTTCATGCTGCTCTTACCTTTTGTTTCTTGTGGTTTCTGTCTTGTTTTATTGTGTACCCCTAGGCAGGTCATAATCTTCTAGCATCATCTGGAAGTCACCGTTTTCTAAAGACTGTCTGATTGTTACTAAATCACTGAGTGTCTTCTTGGAGACAGCTCTCCATATCCGGCCTGCCTTGCTGAGTCTGGGGGAGCCTCCGTTTCTTAAGCCTCTTTAATAAAAGAGTGTGCAAACGTGGCAGGCTCCACAGATACTGTTGAAATTGTTTTTAAAGTGTACACTCCACTTCAGAGCAGAACTCACAAAAAAAGAGAAATATTTGCCTAAATAAATCCAAATAACAGTATTAATGAGCCAAAAACAATGGTTTCTTCCTTATTTGGTTGAACATATGTTGCATTTTTTTTCCTGGCTTTGATTTGCTCTTTTTGGGTGATGAGTGTGGCGAGTCGCACTAACTATACCAAGTGCCCTGTCACATCTCTTTGGAAAAGCACTGAATGCCAGAGCGGCTCTCAGATGCCCTTTGACATGAAGAAAGCTTTTATAACATGGAGGAACGCATGACAGTCCTAGAGCGATTACAGCGTTTATTCGGTGGGTTATCTGTGTATAAGTGTGGCAGCAGCCACCCTGCCTTCATTGTGCACCAGATAGCTTAGCAATGCAGAAACTGCGTCCTGCCTTCCTGCTCCCTGTCTTAGTGGTGAGATTTGTGTCTGATGCCTTCACTGCACGCAGTTGAGTTGAGGCGTGTGAGCCCATTTCCAGCCTTATCTGTCGCTGTTCTCTTTGTGATGGTTCTTGCTGGAGACCACATGATCAAAGGCACAGAGGATGGATGGGTGCAAACCACGTGTAGAAACACAAGTTGGCTTAGGAGCTATGAGTCCACTATGCGATAAGTCACTAAAGCCAATTTCCTGCTATAGTCTTCTCATCTTTAAAAGGGCATCACAGGAACTCTTGGTCATGAGGGAGAATATGTCAGGATGGCTTGTGGTCATCTGTGTGGTCACCAGCCAAGCACATGTTAACGTTGGAACAGGGAGGAAGTGAGGGGCTGGAAGCTGAGGCAAAACTGGACTTCATTGCAATATAGAGCTCCTGGGGAGGATGGGTACAGAAAGCTTCCCTGGGTTGCAGTCTGGGCATCAGCAAAGCCACAGAGAAGTTGCCCAGCCTCAGTTACTCTGGGCCGCTCTACCCATTAGATCTTCCCACTTCGTCTTCTTTGACTGCCGGTACAGTCCTTTTGTCCTTGACCAAGAAGCACACATATATGTGTGGTACATTCTGGGATTGCCTTAGCTTGCCACAGACAGGGAGGAGTCTTGACACGCCCACAGTCCTGGTTCTTACTTCCCAGTTCACCAGCCTCTCACCTGCTGTGGTTCCCTAGGACCCAGAAAACTCCATCAGTCATCACACCAGGGTTGCCTCATGGGCTCCATCTGTAGGAAGCCTCTCCCAGGGTAGATGAGGAGGATCCATGTTGAAGTTAATATAAAGGAAGCTCAGCTTCACTTCTGCCGATCTTGGGATGCACCGAGACACTCAGGTTCCTGAGTCTACTGTCGCCATGGCCACCTGGATACTAGGCCTGGGTGGATTAGTAACCATCCAGAGGAGAACAGGGGATGAGATTACCATTCATAGAGACTCTGTTCATGCTCCTTGGCATCTCCTGGGAAACAGAACAGCGTATCTCATGTAAACCACACAGATATGGGCCTGCCATTGCCACTCCCTGCTCTGAGAGCAACCAATGATGAGATAAGATGATGGAGTTCCAGAAGGAGGAGCAAAGATTGAGGAAGAATAGATAATAACTCATAATGCAAAATGAGTAACATGAGAAATAAAGGACTTAGCAGAACCAAAAAGTTATTCTGGAATTATTGAGAATAAAACTGTCTTCATAATTTCATAAAACTCATTTTTATATCTCTCCCCCTGCATTTATAGCTTGCTAATGTTCACACAGGTTTATAAATAATTGAACAATACTAGAGACCTTGTGGATAAAAGAGGACACGTTTCTTTCTTAACAGCCCTTAAATATTCATCATGAAGATAAAATTTTAAAGCAAAATAAAACACTTAAAAAAATAGCCAAGAGGCATAGACAGACATTTGGAGGGAGAAAAAAAGATTGTGTTGAGAAGATCTAATTTATATACTTGTTAAGATGCACACGTTTATCCCTAAAGCTCTAACTCAGAGTCTGGGTGTGTTTGATCCTCGGGGAAATGCTGTGACCTTCACGCCCAACTTACTTTTCAAGTCTAGCAACACAGGGAATAGAACAGTTTTTACTGCTGTGAGGAAACCTAAACAGTGTGACTTAGAACACTTTACACACCATGAAATGTCAGTGCAAAACCCAACGCAGGATCTCCAAACCCTTATCCACCATTGTAAGTGTGTAGCTATGACTCCTGGGCCGTGTATGCACTGTAAAGAGACCGTGCAGGGGTAGCCAAGAGAACATACATAGAAAATAGTAGTGACTATAATGTACAGACAGGCAAAGCACACACATGACGGTGCAGAGGACCAGACACAATGGAGCAGGCATGCATACATACACATATAGGGAGGCACAAAGCATCCATGTTTCATGCCGAGTGCATGCGATAGAAATAATAAAATGTTTCTGTCAAACGTGTTTGTAGTGATGCCCTGTCATACATTATATAATATATAACTGACTTTATCAAAAATCCTCAGAGCTTAGCTCTTCTACTAGGGTACGGGTAAGCTGGGTACTATGGTGTGCTAGTCCTAGCTACCAAGAAGACCAATTGCTGGAGTTGACCACTAACCTGGATAACACAGGAATATCTACAGGGCGGAAAGACAGGAAAGATGCCCTTGTTAGTACTTCAGGTCTAAAATCTGTTCCTTTTTTTTCAATAAGGTTATACTAGAATTGTTTCATGGCATTAGCAAGTACTTTGAGCCATCAACAAAACGTTGCTAAATAATAACGTAATTAAAATAAAGTTAATTCAGTGTAGACCCAGACATTAAGAGCCGTTAACTTTCCTTAGCTAAGTGCATGTGCTGCAGATGTGTGGGTGGACGGACGATGAGGGGGTGGGGGCATGGATGGTGGGTGTTAATAAGAAGATAGGTGGGTGGTGAGTGAGTGGATGGGGTATGGAAGGTGGTGGTGCATAAGAAGATAGGTGGATGGGAGGTAGTAGATGGGTGGATAGGTGGATGGTGGGCATATGGCTGGCTGGCTAGTGGATAGCAGCATCAAGACTGATAGATCACTCCAGCCTTGGGCAAGAGCCGAGTTTATCTCATTATAGAGGAACCAGGCTATGTGCTGCTGAATGGCAGCCCTGCTTTGGAAGTGGCTTTGTGTTCATGAATTAACCCAGTCTGCTGTTCCTACCAGTAAACTATGGGATGGAGTTATTCTTTTATTGAAATAAACATGTGGGAAACTGCCCCGGAGTCTTTGGATGGAGTAAGGATCACACGCAGGGCAGATATAAACGGGGGTATTTTATCGGGGTTACCGCTGGTCTCTCGGCGGTCAAGGCCAATAACGTCAAGACCATCTAAACTGTTGTGCCACCAGAGAAACGCCGCCTCTTCTGCCGTGTCCCGTCCTAAGCTGTCAGCAGGCATCAGCTCAACCACTGCAGAAGTTGCCGCCACCTAGCCATGAACTCTACTCAGATGGATGTTTTCCACTTCGCTGCGGCTCTTTCTGTAATTACTGGGTCATTAATATCATTGCCTGCAATTAGTGACAGTTGGGTGAGCAAGAGGATTGTGGGATGTCCTTCCCTAGCCCCACTGCCCCTCAACTTCTACTCCGACCCTTTCCTAGTTAGATATGTCCGTATGGCCACTGACATAGAGACGTAGAGAATGGGTTATGTGCTACAAATCCTCAACTGTATGTGGCTCATGATTTGGGGTATTTTCATGAGATGTTATCACTGACTTGAACAGGAAGTTTGTATTTTAAAAATCTGGGGTTTTAAGTTAAGCTAATAGACAATAGAGAATTATGTTTTTATTTAGAACTATTATATCATTTTTTTTTTTTGCTGTGAGTTCAGTCATTACTATTGAAATGGTCATCTGGAAACCTATTTTTAAAACACAATTCTCATAGCAGTTACAGCTCATGCAAATGGTGACTCCTTTGTAAGAATTATTTCTTTACTGTTGACAATGCTGTCCTCACATTCGTGACCATCTCTGAATCTTTGTAGCAATACCAAAACACTTGGACGTGTCTAAATAAGAAAAGGCCATTTTAAGAAATTCTGTTAAAAAAAATTATTACTATTATTGTCCTAATGAGAAGTCCAGCCTGCACAAGTCACCACACAGTTAGCCGTAAAATCTTAGGCTAGAAAACATTTTCCTCAGCAGAATTCACTGAAAATCAAGAGACCAAATTAGCACAAGCAATATTTTGAAGGAAAAAATACATAGCTTCATAACTGATCTCCCATGCATGAGCATCTCTTGAATTAAAATGGAACCATCAGTGTTTTAACCTGGCTCTGAACAGTGTCAGGGGCCTGGAAAGAGTTCAGAGTGTCCAGGCCGAGAAGCCCTGATCTGAAACACAGGGTCTAGAACCTGAGACGTTTGGTGCTAACAATGCTGTGCAAATGTCTAATGTTCCAAAAGACCCAGGATAGCCTGAAAGTCACTCTGTAGACCAGGCTAACCTGCAACTCGCAGAGACCCACCTGCTTCTGCCTCCCGAGTGCTGGGATTAAAGGGGTGTGCCGCCCTACCCGTCCCTCGGCCTGTTTTTCTTGATGTAAGCTCTCATATGTGCATGCACACAGGCACACTCGTACACACACTCACTCACACTCATGCATATCCCTGTAGACATGTGATACACTAAAAGGCATGCATCTGCCGTGTATTCCTGCTTCATTTTTAGCCATGACTGTTTATCACAGACAACTGACTCTTGCCATCATCCGGGACGGTCATGTCCTTAATCTTTGTATAGTTTTCAACGGTTGAAAGGTTTTAGGAGTAACCTGATAAATCAGAATGACATTCATGGGTAGATATTGTGACTGTCCTCCCGGTGGGTTGCTATCTCTGGGGGTTCAAGCCTTGTTTGCTTCCTGGCCCTTGCACATTCATCTATAGAGTGACCTCAACTCCTGAAAGCGGCCAAGTAGCTGATCTGTACAAGTCTTCCCAGTATAGATCCTTATAAAAACAGCTGGCTAGAAGGTGTACCCAAGGGGCTACATGTTTAAAGACTTCTCTTTCTGAGCTGTCGATGAGTTGCCCTTTCTTAGTGCATATAGAATATTTGAGCACAGAATATAAGTTAAGACATCTCTCCAAAACACACACACACAAAACCACATCTCTTTGTTCTTCATCCGTGACTTCAGTGATTCTTCAAAGCTGAAGAAGAGAAAAGGTCCTCAATTGTGATTTTTTTTTTTAAGATGGGCTTTTTCCAAGCCACTCTGCCCAGTGCAGAAGCTGATTGGTTGTGCTGTGTGGATGCTCCAGGGGCACTTATTCTCTATGCATGATTGGCTGCTTGGAGATTTTGAAAAAACAGTTAAACAGCGACACGGTTTTAACGGGAGGGATTGTTCCTGTGAGCAGGGCCTGTTCTCCCTTGGATGAGAAATGCATATACCCTCTATCCCTGCTGGCTTATGATGTTCAAGAGTGGACAGTCCTCTACTTTCAAAGAAAGTTGATAAAATGTGAGTGGCGGCCCAGCCGGGAGCCACACTGGGTTGTTTTCTTGTGTGTTTGTTTTATGTTTTGTTGAATGAATGTTTCTCTTTGAAAATCCTTTGTGTCTTCATGAGACAGTTAGTACCATGGTGTTTTTGCTCAGTGGCCAGGCAAGCTCGGCCTTATGGAATGAGATGGTGTGGGTGTGTGGGGGGTGGATGGGGAGATGCATTCCACCTTGTCCCTGAAAAGCCACGGTCTTCCCTGTGCTTTGAACTGATACTGATGTTTGTTTCAGACATTTTCTTGTTGTCCTTTTTAAAGATAAGCATTAAGTTCTGGCTTTTCCTGGGCGTTATTGTTTCTGTGTTTAGGACTTGGCTCCTTCTGAGTCAGTTGTCTTCGAGAAGGACCTTGCTTTAGAGATTAAATCCATCTCTGTGGTCTATTCTCTGAATCTCTATTGTGTTTTTTGGAATTTAAACTGATACCAAGCTAAGCAGAAAGATTTTAGCTCCCCAGCTTGGATGTTGACATTAAATAACTTCACCTTGATCAGCATCCTTATGTCTCAGCTGGCGTACATCACTTTTTATTTTGTTGATGCTCAGGGGTGCAGCACCCGTGGGAGGACACAGCAGCCTGGTTCTCAGTATTGGGGTGACTTTAACGTTGTGTCTCTCTGGATGATGCTTCTTGAGTTTGCCAGTTAGTCTGCTGCTGGTTCCTCCGAAGCCTGTGCTGAGCTTGGTGGAAGGGTGTATAGGAAATCTCATCCAGGAGAGCAGGGTTGGTGTGGCCAGTGTGTGACGCAGGCTGGGCTAGCACAGCGTGGATAGATTGGTGGTGGCAGGGAATTCTCAGAGAATGCTGGCTGTTTGTTGATCAAAGGTGTGCCATCAAGGTCAGCCCCATGTAAGGCCAGAGCGTCTGTGGTTTTCCTGACCCCATACACTTATTGTGAACTCCCTCTCGTTAATTATTATATTTGCTTTCAGATGTCATGGCCCTCGTAAGCCACTTAAAATAGTTTGACCCATCCTCCGTGGTGTGACTAGGCATTCGGACACCATCCTGCCATAGGACCCTAAGCTGTGGCCTTTGTGGGATGGTACTGAGCTGCAGAATATTTGGCTCCTCCCTTGCCAGCCTCTGTGGGAACAAGGCCTCCCTCTGAGGAGCCCACTCTTATGCACTGGGCTCCATCCAGCTGCAGCCGCAGCAGCTTGGCCTTCTGGGAGGGAGCAGAGCATGTGGCGTTCCTCTCTCTGTCAGGACTATTCTGTCTATGGCGTCTATTTTCCCGCCCCCACCTCTGTAGCTCTGTTTGTGTTCACCTACCAGGACCACCGCCCAGTAGGAGCCGCAGATAGTTGCAAACGCGGGCATCTCAAACTCTGAACGTTTGCTTTGCTTTTGTTTTAAGAGAGAGTCTGCCTGCATTGCCCGCACTGACCTCAAACCCTCGACCCTCACATCTTAGTCTTCCCAGCACTAGGATTGCAGATATGGATGCCACACCCAGTCAGGGTGCTTTTCTGTTGAGCGGTGACTGTGGAGAAGACAGGGCAGTGTAGTGGTGTTGTCCGTGCCCTCTGAGTTAGACCCAAGGTGCAAAAGCTTTTAAAACCCAGTCATAAAATGGCATCTGTAAAGTGTCTTTATTAAGCCTACCTCCCAAATGGATAGAGAAACTTCAAGTACTTTAATTTTATAAAGTATATTTCACCCGCAATGAAGCCAAGGGAGAGAAATGTCTGGACATTACATAGAAGCCTAGGTTATATTTCCTGTCTCTCTGTGACTGAATGCAGTCTTACCCAATGATCGTGGCCACATTAGGTCATGCTGGTGGGGTTGATACTGAGGAAAGCTAAGCATAGTGAGGTAACGTTTATTTTTATTCTTTAAGTTAAAAATTCCCTGGGGCATTCACATAAATGGTACAGTTGCAAAACTACCTAATGAAATGGAAATCGTCTTTATTCCTACATATTAGCAATTTTCTTGTTATGTTTCAAAATCAGTGCTGAGGTTTCTGAAGCTTCTAGGTCCTAGGTTGATGGGGGAAATATCAGAATACTAACCTTTGGTGTATTTCAGTAGTCCGTGGCCAGGAAGGAGAGGTGCAATCAGGACAGAACATGGGGCCATTCTTCCAGCTGGGGCAGGTCCTCTGGAGTAAGAATTACTCTGCCTATGTAGAAAATCGAATTTACATCAGATCTATGGCTCGTATCTCATAAGGCTTCTCTCTACCATGTTACACTCCTAAAGATTATATAACCTTCTGAAGTTTCTGTTGGCGCAGACATCTGAAAATGGGTTTTTCCATGACACCTTGTTCCTAGCCGTATCCAGTTCTGTTGCTGTGGCAAAGGCTGCTCAGAGGAGGAAGGCTTGCTCTTGGCTTGCAGTTTACAGGGATACAGGCTACGGTGGGGGTAGACAGTCACATGCCACCGTTCATGAAACTGCTTGCTCCCCTCTCAGAGAATCAGGAAGCGGCATGTTTTCTCTCCCCCCAATCGCCCAGCCCAATGTGTCAGGGACCCCAGCCCCAGGCCCTGGATGGTGTCCCCCACATGTAGCACAGATTCGACCACCTCAGTTGTCTCTGACTGGGAAGAGATCTGACATGTTCAAAGACACAGGTGTCACAAGTACCCTACAAGTTTCCTAATCCACCCTTCCTTGTGGCCATCACCTTTCACAGTGGTCCTTGCAACAGTATCATACAATGTGCCATTTCTAACAAACAACTGGTAGGAATAAGTTCTTCCCAGGTTCTTCCACTGACTTTTGAAAAACTGTCGTTGTCCAGAATACTGTGCTTACCCCAGACTTTTCTACTCTTCCCACCAAACTGATACAGTCATACAGTACTCCTCCTCCCTCCTTCCCTCTTCCTTTCTTCCTTCTTTCCTTCCTTCCTTCCTTTCTTTCTTTCTTTCTTTCTTTCTTTCTTTCTTTCTTTCTTTCTATCTCTTCCTTCCTCTCTCTCCCCCTCCCTCCCTCCGTCTCCTTCTTCCTTTCCCCCTCTCCCTTCTCCCTCCCTCTCTCTGCCTCCTCTCTGTGGCTCTTTCCTCTCTCTTTCTCCTTTCTCTCCTCTCTCTTTCCTCCCTCCCTCCTCCTTCTTTCCTTCCTTTCTTTCTTTGGTCAGTCAAAAAGGGGACAGATTTTAAAGCTGTGAAGTGGTTTCTATTTTACGCAGCCCTGTCTCCCTCCCACAGTTCTATGGTCTCTGGATGCTAAAACACAGACTGAAATTTAATTTGACTTCCTTTAGCGATCTTTACATCTGGGGGGTGGTTTGAACATCCTCTGGGGCAAACCTGGGGAGCTCAACACAAACATTCTGGCTTAGAAGCAGCACTGGCCTACAAATTAAAGTGTGTGTGTGTGTGTGTGTGTGTGTGTGTGTGTGTTGGAATTCAGCAGGGCCCTGCAGATACTGGGGCTTGCAGGTCGTGGTGCTTCCTAACCTGCCTTCCTTTTGGTATTCTTTTTAGTTTGAATCTGATTTTTCCCTCTGAGATTACACCAAAGAGATCTGTAGTCTTCCCCACCCCTTGCTCAGCTTTCAGTTATCACTGTCCTTTGTCAGATGAGGGTTCAAACTTTTAGCAAGAAAAGAAAAGTTGTTTACTAGCTTTCAATAGGATGCACTTTAGCACAAAGTGCTTTATGAGTTCCTGAGTCTAAACTTAGTATTCTCCTCAAGTTCAGGAAGCTAGACGTTTGACCAGTGGTTTCTTGAAACAGGTCACCTTTCTACTTTTTTTTATGTGGGGACATATCCTGATTCCTGAAATGAAGGGAGAAAACTCTAAGCAATAACTGAAGATTCGGCAGTGCCCTGGACCCTTCAGAAATAGTTCTCAGAGGACCCCATGCTGTGAGAAGCCTTAGGAGACAGGCTCTGAGACTGAGCTACTTTTATTGCAGAAGGGGAAGGAAGCCAGGAGAAAATGGTAACAATAGCAGCAAAGGCCCTTTTTTAGATCCTCAGAAACACAGTATCTCTAGACAGTTCTTCTGAGTTATCTGCCGAGCATTTCTTCCAGTTTGTGAGTGGATACTGTTTAACCTACTGCAGCACCCCAACAAAATTATTATGGCAACTCTTACCTGTTTTCCCAGGAAAACTGAAAGCGTCAGCAACAGCCGAGGAAAGAGTTACAGTTATGAGACACTCTCAGATAAGGGGCGAGATATTTATATGCACAAGAGGCGCCTTTGTTTTTAGGAGAACAGTGAGATAGGAAGTTGGTAACCCAGCGTGCAGAAGCAAATTCCTGTCTAGTTCCTCAGTTAGAAACTTCTACCCACTCTGAAAGCATTTGGAGCTGTTTGGGGATGGCATGCTTGAAAAACAAAACAACCAGGTTGAAAGAAGTCGCCAGAACACCTGCCCCTTTTTCATTCTCTTCCGAGTGTAGCGCTAGTGGACAGGACTTTTGATGGTCCAAGTGGAAGGTGATTGAAGTTCCAGGCATGAATGTATATGAAACACTTCTGTTCCTTGCCCCTTGAACTCAAGGGGAAGCAGTGTCCAGCACGTTCCAGCCTCTCCTCCCACTCAGTCTTGAACTGTAATTGAAAGCCTGCTCCTCATTACGGAGCCTGACAGCCCATCTCTTTGCAGCTTGAGTTACGAAGCCATTTAGAGAAATCACTGGCCTAAGGACAAACAGCAGGGTGTGTAGATACAATGTAGCAGGAACACATTGGTAGAAGGGATGTTATGGAAAGGGAATCCACTTGGCCAGCCTGGGGCAAGGTGGTTGGTTGCCCCCACCTGTGTTGTATCGAAGTTGTCACAAGCCCCAGACAGGGAAAGGGGTGTGCTGAAATCTGTCCTGCTGGAGTTTTCCCCTGCAGGAAACTTGGCTGGAGCGGCTGATGCGGGGGTTGATAAAAACACAAGCTTGCAGGGGCTTCCATGGTGATGTGAAGGCGGGCTCCGAAGACCCAAGTCCTGTATGCTGCTTCAGCACATTTCTGGCTGGAGAAGGGAGCAAGGGGTGTCAGAAGGCTCCCCTGCTAGTGTTTACAGGACTTGGATGCCTGACAAAGGGAGCATCAAGTTAATTGTTCTTGAAGCAGGAAGTCTGGAGTGGAGGAAGCAGGTGTTGGGAGCTGATTACCCAGTTTTGAAAGGACTGTGTTCGCTCTTCAGCACTTTCTGGTTTGGCTCCCTGGGAGTCCGTGGGTATTTTGGATGGCACTGTCCCTTTTACCTGTAGAGTAATACTAGATCATACGTGTACGGGAGGGCATGTTTAAGCGCATTTGGGAGCAGGCAGCCTACATGTAGCGGCCATGTTTGTAGGATCCATTTCTCTTTGTTTATTTTTCTGTTTCTTTTCGGCTTTCAGCATCCCATACATTCAGAAAACTTGTGACAAAGAGTGAATTCTTATTTTTCAAGTTGTTTTCAGACATTTCATGTTCATGTAATCTTGGCCTATTGATTTCCTGATTTTTTCTTTATTTTTTTGTTTTGTCCATTTTATTTTTAATCAGCTACATCAAATGGGTCTTTGGAGGGCCTGGATAACCAGGAGGGAGGGGTGTGCCAGACAAGAGCCATGAAGATCCTCATGAAGGTTGGACAAGGTAAAAGATCATCTGCTGCTTTGTGAAAGCCACTGTGACCGGGTGTAGCCCCCAGCTAGCGTGGCACCCGGGGTGACGGTGAGCCCCACTGTCGCCCCTCTTTTTAGTTTTGAAGGCAGCCCCCTCTCTGCACTTTGAGCCACTGGCAGAGTCCCCCCACCTCCCCCAAGCGATATGCTCAGTTTTTCTTACTGGAGATCTCTCCAAAAGTTCAGGTCAGCGAGACAGATGTTGCCACAGATATGTGTATTTCTCTTTCACAATGCAGAATGCCTCTTTGATTGGGAAATCAAAGTGTCCAGTATGTAAACCCTGGCTCTGCAGCTTTGTTTTATTTTCAAATCTGGACAGCCCAAGAGCCGCGTTTTCATGTAGAATAACCTATTGTGCAGAAAGAAAGAATTATTCTTCTAATTAGAGACCGGTATGGTAGTCAATCAACTTGCTCAGTTAAATTGAAATGTCATCTGCAGTACTTCGACTGCCAAATGCAAGAATCCCTATAGTTTCCACAGATGGCCTCCTAATCTAAACCTCCGAAATAGCTAGGATAACCGTTCTGATTAAAAAGGAAGGTTATATTCTTGTATTTCACAGTGCTTTGCATAAAGAGTCTTATGTTCATTGCTATTCGTGCCTCTTGAGATATCTGTGCAGCTCCTGAAGCTTGCTATTGTCAGATGTCGGTGCCATGATTAATCGCTTGCTCTTCATGTAGATGCAAGTTCTGCTGGATCAACCAGGAGAAACGATCCAACAAGACGTCCAGAGCTAGAAGCTGGTACCAACGGGAGAAGTTCAACCACAAGTCCCTTTGTGAAACCAAACCCAGGTACAGCAGGGTTGTGTGGATGTGTATCTGTGGGCTGTGTTTTTGTAGAACCCCAAGAGGCAGAGAAGCCTCGCCAAGCCAGTGGGATTCACTAGTGGGCACAGATGCCTGGGAACTTCACTCAGACCGAGTCAGTATTAACTCTGCCACTAAAACCAACTAACTCATTCCCATCAAAGTCTTACTGTCGCAGTAACGGCGCTCACCAGAAGTGCCAGTCACCAGCAATGTTCCTCCAGACGGGTCCTCATTGGCTGAGGCTGTATCTTGCTCAGCCTCGACGCCATCCCAAAGCTGATGCTAATGTGTATATAATTCGTGCCCTAATCCCTGTCTAATTGCATCTAATCCACAAAGAGCCTCGCCGATCCTTTTCTGAATCTTAGAAAACGTTGCCTAATGGCGTACTTTCCAGGTGGCTGTCCTTAATGCTTTTCACATTCTCTGTAAAATAAAATTATCACCGGGCCCACTGACCGAAGCATGCCCTCTAAAACGGGCTCATTTTCTCAACAGTTGTGGCTCATTGTGCTGTGCCACTTCACAAAATGTGGCACACACATCAGCACCTTTGTAGTAAGGATCTTTGTGCTGGTTTCAGAGGTGGCAAGAATTCAGATCTACCATAATATTATGCCTCTTTTCAAGATTCAAGGAAGTTTTGTTGTTTTTTTTTTCCCTCTAACTTTCAATGACAAGATGTGTCAAATTCTTGTGACAAATTGATAAATGGATAGGATAACGGTGCCAGGCAATTCTTTAGTGCTAACATTTGGGTTAGCAGCCTGTTCGGTGCCAGAGCGTCTGCTGCCTTCCAAATATATTTTAAGTGTAAATCAAATAATACAACCGAGTTTCGAATTGAACCCCTTCCCAGGCCCCATCACTCCTTCCTTTCTGGCACATATCTTCTAGTGGGCAGGGCTGTCTGCGGAAGGCAGGCGTTTTAAGATGCACATGACACACGGCTTCTAGAGTGAGGGAAGACCAGGCCGGGGCAAGGATGCACCGTACTCTGCCGTGGCGGCAGCAGGCGCCTTTCTTTCTGCTGGGTCCGGTGCTCCATGAAGTGCTGAGGCTATGGAAGCCCGTGGCTGGCTGTCCGGCCGTTCTGCTGCAGGAGACACAGACAAGAAAGCCACTGGGGATAGTGTGTGAGTGAGTGTTGGACCTTTTGAGCTCCTTCACCTCATCTGTTGATCTCTGTCAGTTCTCCCTGTGAGTTGACCGTAGGCCATGTTTAATCGTTGCATTTCGAGGGTCCTGCAAGCCACAGCGCAGTCTCAGAACCACAGTAACAGGCTCTTCTTCTTACATTTGTACAGGTTCCAGTACTGACGGCAACAGCGCGGGGCATTCCGGGAACAATCTCCTGGGTTCCGAAGTGGCCTTATTCGCAGGGATCGCATCAGGGTGCATCATCTTCATCGTCATCATCATCACCTTGGTAGTACTGCTGCTCAAGTACCGCAGGAGGCACCGCAAACACTCTCCGCAGCACACGACCACGCTGTCACTCAGCACACTGGCCACACCCAAGCGAGGTGGCAACAATAACGGCTCGGAACCCAGTGACGTTATCATACCGCTAAGGACTGCAGACAGCGTCTTCTGCCCGCACTACGAGAAGGTCAGCGGGGACTATGGGCACCCAGTGTACATCGTGCAGGAAATGCCCCCACAGAGTCCTGCCAACATTTACTACAAGGTCTGAGGCCTGGGACCTGCGCCTCCCAAGGGAACTCGCGCCTTGTTGTGGGCGCAGGGACTGCCTGAGCCTGGCTGTGGGGGCAGGGTGCCTCCTGGAAGAGCCTGGAGCTGGACAGTTTTGTAGTCTGTAGCTTTTCGGCCTTGGGGAACCACAGACCCTCCCCGGAAGCTGGAAGACTGCTAGGAGATTCCCACTTGGACTGCCGCGTTCCCTCGCGGACCTCCAAGCCATGCACCCAGCCTCTCAGGCATCTGCAGAGCCCGGGGAGGACACGGTAGGCTATGGAAGGTGCAGCAGCATCTTAGGAGAAGGCCGTGCACCAGGCCGGCCCCTGCCTCCATGTTTCCTGCCGTGCACGCTGGACTTGTCACTCGGACCTCGGGCTCAGTAAGGTTTTCAAAAAGATCTCTAGCGTTTAGTCCTTACTCACTCCTTCTGTTGCCAGGGCTCTGACACCTCCCCAGACCCCACACCACATTCTGCATCATTAAGGGACCCTCACCGCAGAGTCCCGGCTCCACCCTTTACACCAAGATCAAATTAGATGGGTATTAGGTACAGAGTTCTGCTTTCCTGGAGTCTGGGTCAGCGGGGAAGCCTGGGAGGTGTGGAGACGAGGGAAGGGTGCCAGTTTCCACCGGCTTCCAGCCACTGCAGGTCAAGGCTGCTGCCCCTGGAGCATAGTGGGGAAGCCAGAAGGAAATGATAGATGGTGCTTTGGTTTTACCGAAAGAGGCAGGTGGGAGACCACAGACTGTGGTAAGTGGTGCCCAACTCACCGTCACTCGGCTAGGCAGCAGGGAATCAAAAAATCCCTCTTCCACTGTGGAACAGAGGGGTCATTTGTTGTGATAGGACCAGCCAGAGCACAGAGGGAGAGGAGAGGCCTCTGGCGAAGTCCTGGGGCAGGACTGTTGAGGTACTGGCAATAAAAAAAATAAAATAAAGCGCAGCCCTGGAGCTGCGGGAGAGTCCGTCTGCTTTGGGAGATGGTCTAAGCAGACTCAGCTGCTATATTACCCCATTTTATTAAACACAGGGAAAGCATTTAGGAGATTAGCAGAGAGCCAAATCTGACCTACAAGTTGAAAAGCCAAAGGTCAAACAGGCTGTAAGTCCATCACCACTGAGGTTATTGGGGAATTCTCATTAGGAAAGGTAGGTCAGATCCCCCTCCCCAGCCCCCATAAGTGCCCCTCCCCCTCCCCGATTGAGCCTTACACTTTGGTTTTTGGGTTATGGCCAGCCGTGCTGTCCGGGCTGTGAGGCTGTACCCGGGCTCCGTTGTCAAAGCACACATGGCCCACGTCTAAGAGTCCTTAAGATGGAAGTAAGTTATGATGTCGAGGGGAAGGAGGGAGATAGGACATATTTATATTAGGTGTATAGAACACAAGGGATAGAAAATGAAAGATTTTTTACTAATATATATTTTAAGATTACACACAATACACACCAGGAGATGTGGGATTTCGTTAGCCGTGGCGATTAAAGCGATCCCAGCCCTTAGTGCTTTACAGAGTTAATGATTGGATAGCTACTTCTGAGAGAAGCTGTGTCGCCCCAAAAAGTTATCAGTAACGAGAACAGAAGACGAAAATAACAAAGTCCCGCAGACATCTCACGGAACTGTAGACGAGGAATGCCAGCCCCCAAACGCCAGGAAATCGGTGCACTGTGCCCTATGTTAGACAAGGGGACTGGCCTTCACTGTCTGTGTTGGGTTTTCCCTTGCCCTATGGGCTGAAGTGTTCTCTGGAATCCAGCAGGTCACACTGAGGGAGTTACAGTTGAAAGTTTAGCTGTGGGTCCCTCTTCTCCTGTTCCTATCCCTGCCCTTCCAGAAGAATAAACAGGAAGCAGGAAGCCTACTTTTTTTTTTATGTGCTATGCAAAATAGACATCTTTAACAGAGTCCTGTTACTATGGTAACATTTTGCTTTCTGAATTGGGAGGAGAAAAAAAATTGTAACGACAGCATTTGAAGGTTCTCAGACCTCCAGTGAGTACCTGTAACAATGAGTTGTCACAGAAATCATTCCCTGCTTCCCAAACCTGAAAATTATGTTGGTTCAATGTATGTGTATGTGTGAGTGGGTGTGTGGTACACGTGTGTACATATATGTATAATATATATCTCCAGTATATATTATATATATCTATATCATATTTCTGTGGAGGGTTGCCATGGTGATCAGCCACAGTACATATGTAATTCTTTCCGTCACCCCAGCCTCTCCTGTGCATTCACGCAAGATTTTCTGGTAAGCCATCAAAAGTCGTAGGAACGGGGAAGGAGAGGGATGAGGAGGGGAGACATGGGAAGCCGTCTGATTTTAATGAAATCAAATGTCTGTGTCATCAGTTGGCTACATTTTTTGGTCCTATGCTAAACTGTGAAAAATCAGATGAATTGATGAAGAGTTACCCTGTGCGTCTGTTTTGTGTCTGGTGCAGAAGATGACAATCTACCAACTGTCCCCTTATTTGGAGTTGGTTCAGCTTTGGAAAAGTTACTGTAAATGCCTTGCTTGTATTCCCATCCCGGTCACCTGACTTGGGAGCTTGCACCATCCTGTGTAAGAAGATGCTGTAAATAGGTAGACCAGATCTTACCGTCTATGGATTCGGGGTGTTACAGTAGCCTTACTCACCTTTTTAATAAAAATACACATGAAAACAAGACAGAAATGGCTTTTCTTACCCAGATTGTGTACATAGAGCAATGTTGGTTTTTTATAAAGTCTAAGCGAGATGTTTTGTATAAAATCTGAATTTTGCAATGTATTTAGCTACAGCTTGTTTAACGGCAGTGTCATTCCCCCTTTGCACTGTAATGAGGAAAAAAATGGTATAAAAGGTTGCCAAATTGCTGCATATTTGTGCCGTAATTATGTACCATGAATATTTATTTAATTTCGTTGTCCAATTTGTAAGTAACACAGTATTATGCTTGAGTTATAAATATTTTTTTCTTTGTTTTATTTTCCTAGCCTGTCATAGGTTCCAAACCTGCTTTTACTTCCACATGACAGTTAGCCCCAGAAGACGAGATCCGAGCAGTCACATTCCACGTCTCTTTCAAACTGAATTTGTTCTTAAAAAAATAAAATATTTTTTTCCTATGGAAAAAGCGCCTTCACAGTATTTTCTTTTCCTTTTTATTATTTTCTCTTTTCTTTTCATTTTCTTTCTTTTTCAGTTTACTTTGATTTTCTCCCTTTTATGCCCACTTCTCAAGACAAGTCATGCATGTATTACAAATAAAGTTTGGTTAAAGCCCTGACAGCCCACGCAGGAAAAGCCTGCCCTTGCACCTGTGTTCCACAGTGGGAATGGTCAGCCAGGCAGTGAACCCTCGAAGAAAGGAGGAAATAATGTATTCTGCTGCTTAATCGCAGACGGATTACATGTCTGCGTCGGCTGAGCACTTTGGTAGGGTGACCCTACGATAAAGGCAGATGTCAAATGTTCTTCATAAAGTTATACCTTGAGGAAAGTGTCTTATCAAATTGCATTAAGGCAAGCCAGAGACCAGTGATGAGGTTAAAAATTCAAGACTGGGGAGATGCTTCAGTCAGCCTGCCGTGCAAACATGAGATCTAGTGGCCTGAACACCCTACATCAAAGCTGAGTGAGTTGACCGTAGCCCCTCCTGCCCCACCCCCCAAACCCGGAGAAAGACTATGCAATAGTCTCATGGAATAAGTGAGCCTTGAGTCCAGTGAGAGACTCTGTCTCATAAAATAAAGGTGGATAGTCGTCCAAGGATGACAGCTGATGTCAGAGAACAGGGACACGTGCACAGAGAACATAGGCACACAGCTACACTTATAAGTATACATATAAAACGCATTTTTAAAAAAATGAAACACATCTCTAATGTGCTCCTTCAATTACCCTGAGGTTTGGGAGTATTTTCCTGGCTTATTGTGGACTTTGGGGTCTCGATGTTTGCACTGCCTGGAACCTTTGTAAGCAGTGAGAGTCTAGCCCACAGGGGGTTAGCACTATTGCTAAAATCAGTTGCCATCCACCTTAGCCCAAGGAGCGATAGAGCTTAGGTAAGGGGGATGTGAAGGCCCTCTCTCCTGAGGCCAGTGAACAGGACAGGAGTTCCAAGACCTGACTGCTGTGCTCAAGATCACAGTCCCAGCAGGTGGGAAAAGTCCAGAGTTGTGGATGTGAAAATGTGCAAGCCCTTTCCACACACACGCACACATGCACAAGGCACAGGGATGGAAACTCTGTGGAGCTCTGTGGAGCTTCAGGCTAGACCCCCCGCACTGGCAGGAGGGAATGTTTGCTGAGCAAATGCTTTACACAGCTACAGACCCACAGAAGCTCCTCCGAGGCACAGTCTTAGTCGATTCTTGAGTTTTATCTCCAGCGTTTTTCCCTCTGACTCCTGAGTTTCACTGACAAGTTTCATGACACCATTCAGGGCCAAGTCACTAAACTGGCCCCTCAGTCCTGCATACAAGAGTGGTTTGACTTCAGGTGGGCAAACGGTAGCAATGAGAGGTGCCTCTTTTCCAACTCTGTGGACTCTGGCTTGCGTGCTCAAGTAAAGTCCCCACAGACATGATAGTGTCACTTCCCACTTTTCCTTCGGGGACCATTCTCCACGTTGAGTTAGCGAGGGTCAGTGAAGAAAGAACTGAGATGTGCCAGTGTGGTTTTCCATTGGGGAGAAGACTTGCACTGACAGAAGATGTGAGGAGGTGTTCTTGTCTAAAAGATTAGCTTGCTAAGGAAAATCCCAACTCCTTCAGCCACCTCCCAGCCTGCAGCTGCTTTCAGAGTGGCTCTCACCATTGTTCTCTCTCTCTCTTTCTCTCTCAACCTGAGAGTGTCTCATTCATACACTGGTAGAGGTTTGCAGTGGGACAGGGAAAGATTTCTGAAAGAATGCTCCCCACTTAGGAAGTGCTTAGCCAGCCCTGTCAGACTCGAGCCAGCTGAGCAAGGAGTAAGCGATTGAAAATCAACAACAACAATAATAAAATAGCAAAATTCAGAATGGTCACTTCAACTATGCGTAAAGACCAACAACTGCCTTTCTCTTTGCTTGGGTTCAGTCTTCAGGTGGCTCACAAGAGAACCTCCCCATGGACAGGTCACCTGAGAACTGCAGCCGGCTTTGGAAATGCTCAACCACTGAGCCACATCGGCCCGCAGCATATTCTTCGGCCCACTTGTTGGGGGATAGTGCTTTATGGCCAGGCCTCGAAGCCTGGTGGTGGGCTCACTTCCACCACCTCCCATGGCCCACCTCCCATTGCCTTCTCTACAGACTTGACCCTAATTTGCTGTTTCTTCTCATGGATGGTATGAGCCTAATTCGCTGTGTTTTGTCTCCTGGATGGTATCGGAAACATACTCTTTACTTCCTTTGTGAGTTAGACCTCTGGGTCACCAGTCTGCCACAGAAAACTATGTCACTGAAAAGTTAGCTGATGATAGAGCTATTATTGTCTGACTAAATACCATTTATTTCTAATAAAGAGATGTAAAAAGGCCCGAATATGTGTGTGCTGTTATTGTTAGAGGCATAAGAACTTTTTTGAGTCCAGGAATAGTAAAGGAGATAGATGTCTTCAAAGAACATTGCTTCAAACCAACTGGGATCTTTAAACTCTACCAAATGCCTCTTCATGTCATGCTGTTTTTGTGTGGTGGTGTCATGAAGACACCATTAAAGGAAATAAAAAAGTAAAATTCATATGTAACTCTAGGATACAGGGAATGAAGAAAGGGGGACTGAGGGAAGGGAGGGCTTCTAGTTCCGGATGTCTGCATTCTATCCAGGCCCCCAGGTACAGTGCTTGGTCTCTTCCGTGTTTGACTCTTAACTGTGTCTTCATTCAAGGTGTGAGAGAGATGAGATGACCCAGCGAGCAAAGACGCTCGCCAGGAGTGGGGACCTAAGTGTGATCCCCAGAACCCACATGAGGGGAAGAGAGAACTGACTTCATCCTACGGGTTATCTTCTGATTTCTACATACATATGCAAAGTGCTAGGTGTGCCCACACACGCACACAAACATTCACACACACATGTACACACACACAAATCATCGCCATCATGTTTTTAAAAAGACGTGAGATGTCTTTGGCCATAACCCCAAATTTCTCTGATGTGCATAGGTAGTCCTTGGATGGAGCCTAACTTGACCCTGAGGAAGGAAGTTTCTGGGGTACCTGTGTTGTCTGCCCTGTCATGGCACCCGGGCAGTCTGTATGGAGTCTCTGACACGCTCTTGTACCCACACTGGGACTCCCTGTGGAATCTCTGATTTGAAGCATAGTTGATAAAACAAATAGAGCAGCATTTCTAGCTCAGATAGAGAGACCTTTGCTGGTTAGCAGACAGCACTGGCTTTGGCCATCCTCCCCTGAGTACTAATTAATGAGTACTAGTTAGGCTGGCCTAAGATGCTGGAAATTAACCTACATATGTAAGCGAACTTTGTCTTACCTACAAGTCTATAAGTCTCTGATATGATGATCTCTCTCTCTCTCACACACACACACACACACACACATACCAATATGCTCACTTTTACAACATGTATTCATTATCCCTTATTATATGCTAGGCAGTGTGCAAAATATTGGCTATTGCAACATGAAAGACAGGCATCCTCCTATTAGGCAATTCCGTGTTCAGTCAGCAACTCCATGAATAGCAATTAGGCCTCTCAGATGCCGGTAAGAAAGGAAATGGTAAGGCTGCTAACTGTTTCTTTTCCTTCAGCACCTTTTAAAAATGTATTTGTCTGTTAGGTCTCCTCTTGTCATCCCTCTCTGCCTCCTCTGTCTGGGGCTGAATTTCTTTCTGTTTAAATCTTTCATTACATACATGCCAACTGGCTGTTAGGATGCTAAATTTAGTCCAACCATTCTGCTCTTTCAAACGTCTTAGGACTATGCCTTAAGAGCCTCTGAAATGATAAAAGATTGTTTTAAAAAATAAATTAATAAATCATATCAATAAAAAAAGAAAGCCTGCCTCTGGCCTTAAAGGGCAAGTAAGAGAGTTTGCATTTGGTTTCTGGCCCACGTTAAATGTGGAGATGTATTTGAAAGGATGTTTCCTGGCTACACTTGGTGTGCTTGGTTCTGAGGAAAGAACTGCAGAGAGTGTCTACTACCAAGAGTTAGTGCCAAACTCGAGGGGTGGGGGAGGGAGGGGAGGAGGGAGAGAGAGGAAAAGAGGGAGAGAAGGGAGAGGGAGGAAAGGAAGAAGGGAGGGAGAAAAATGAATGAATAAAAGGATGATAGATACATAGATGGATAGATAGATCGATAGATAGATGATAGATACATAGATAGATAGATAATAGATGGATGGATGGATAGATATAGATAGATAGATAGATAGATAGATAGATAGATAGATAGATAGATAGATGATAGATACATAGATAGATAATAGATGGATGGATAGATAGATAGATGATAGATAGATAGATAGATAGATAGATAGATAGATAGATAGATAGATAGATCTGGGTTATGTTGTGTACCAGTGACCCCTCCCCCATCTTAGTACCACCCCAGTCTTTCAGCTAGGTGCCTCCTACTTAGCCCCACCCTGTACTGGTAAAGAGGGCTGCAAAGACCAGGGTTTCTTACCAATTCCCAAAGAGAGAGAGAGAGAGAGAGAGAGAGAGAGAGAGAGAGAGAGAGAGAGAGAGAGAGAGAGAGTCTATAAAATGATGGCTGCATTCATCACACCTTCCCTCAGACACTGCTGGCTGGGTGTGAGGAAGAGACAAGGACACCCCGCTTTCCAGGGGCCACACAGTCAGGGAGGTGGGCTGTTCGTTATAGTGTGTGAATTGCACAGGATGTCTCCTGGATGGAGAGGAACCCTTACCACCATCCCCAAAGAGAAAGGTGCAGACCCTGCATGACACAGTGGCATGATGCTCCGTTTCACTCATCTCTTGCACCATGCTCCAGGGCCAGTCTCAATGCAGGGCTTACTGGAAGAGTAGGAGACAGTAAGAGTTTGTGGACAGCCCAGCACATGGGCTCCTAAACGCTCCAGTCCTGATCTTATCAAATGGGAGTGACCACTGTTCCCTGGAGGGTCCTCTGAGAGAGCAACAGGCAGAAGCATGCTTTGACCCTGAATCATTCACCTCCTCAAGGACCCAGAGAGAGTGGATAAATCATGTGGCTTTTCACCGCATGTTTTATGTTATCTCTGAGCACAGATTCTGACAAAATAAATATTTGAATTACACCAGTAGAATTGTTTAAGTGGCACCACCAGCAACGCGGATATTGTGATGACCGTGGTGGTGGTGGTGGAGCCGTGGAAGAAGCCTGGCCCGTGTAATGGGCCTTCCATCCTTTGCACATCCTTCTGAGTTCTCCGAGAATTGTACACGGTGTGTCTTGAGTCCCTTCCCCCTCCATGCCAGGAGGTTAACTTGGCTTCACCTTGTACTGGTCTTGTGTAGGCAACCACACCTGCTTCCAGCTCCTGAGTTGCTTGGTCCATATCCAGAAGACACCGGTTAACACCACTCCTCCCTGATCTCCGTCTCTTGTCATCTTTTCCCTGAAGGTGCTTGAGACTCGCGGAGGGTGTGATACAAAAAATATCCCATCTGTGGCTGAGGTAACAATTATTCTCCACACTTGAATCAGCTGTATCTTCCAACTCCTTAAAGGAAAGAGCAGACAGACATCTTCCTCAAAGACGTCTCCAGCAGTCCGGTCACCAGGGTATGTTAGGGAATCTCTGGATTTCAGATGTGGGTGTCTGCAGGCTGACTTTAGATGATGGCTGGTTTTGTTTTTGTTTTTTTTTTCATTTTCCACCATTTACTCTTGTTATCAAAAATAGCTCAACTCTTCTTGCAAAACAAAAACAAAATCGTACATACTGGACACATACATCACATTTTTCTTCCTATGGCTTTAGCCCACCCCCGCCCCACCAAGAGACCAAAAACTTATTTTTTTTAAAAAAAAGCCCAATGACAACAAAACGACTATCTGACCACATTCACAGAAAATGACACCAGAGTAGTTTTAAGAAATCTGTCTTTTAAAATGTGAACAAACAAATTCTGTCAGACCACAAATGTTAAGCTGTTTATGCTTTAAATATTTATGAGTTCAGCCCCCTTTCTAGTTATGACTCACTTCTATGAGAAAATCCTAAGTCCTTTCACTTTGAGCAATGTTCTATTTGATAAAGTGAAGAGCTGTTTTATTCTGAACATAATTGAATTTATATAGGTCATGACATAATTTTTAAAAATATAAAAAGAATTTAAAAATTGGGTTTTATTTAAACTAATTTTGGAATAATGCCCTAAATGTTCCCAGATTTATGCATTATACTTATTGCCATTGATGACTTCTTTGATTTTTATTTCCTGTTTATTTGCCACAGGCTTTACCTTGAATATACTCCTTTGTTTTTTTCTTTTAAAGGCTGTTTTTGAACGCCCCCCCACAACACAGCAGAAGGCTCTCTCTGCGTCCCTGTTCTGTGATGTTTACCTTCTGTTTCTGTAGCCTTTTACTTTGAGAAGTTTCAAATAAAACAAAAGTTGAAAAACATCTAGATTCCAACTCACTGTGTCAGCAATGTTTTAAGCACAAACGCCTAGCCTGTATTCTACCACACTTACACAGGCGTGCCTGTATTCTAACACACTTACACAGGCGTGCCTGTATTCTAACACACTTACACAGGCGTGCCTGTATTCTAACACACTTACACAGGCGTTCCTGTATTCTAACACACTCACACAGGCGTGCCTGTATTCTAACACACTTACACAGGCGTTCCTGTATTCTAACACACTTACACAGGCGTGCCTGTATTCTAACACACTTACACAGGCGTGCCTGTATTCTAACACACTTACACAGGCGTTCCTGTATTCTAACACACTCACACAGGCGTGCCTGTATTCTAACACACTTACACAGGCGTGCCTGTATTCTAACACACTTACACAGGCGTGCCTGTATTCTAACACACTTACACAGGCGTTCCTGTATTCTAACACACTTACACAGGCGTGCCTGTATTCTAACACACTTACACAGGCGTTCCTGTATTCTAACACACTCACACAGGCGTGCCTGTATTCTAACACACTTACACAGGCGTGCCTGTATTCTAACACACTTACACAGGCGTGCCTGTATTCTAACACACTCACACAGGCGTGCCTGTATTCTAACACACTTACACAGGCGTGCCTGTATTCTAACACACTTACACAGGCGTGCCTGTATTCTAACACACTTACACAGGCGTGCCTGTATTCTAACACACTCACGCAGGCGTTCCTGTATTCTAACACACTCACACAGGCGTTCCTGTATTCTAACACACTTACACAGGCGTTCCTGTATTCTAACACACTTACACAGGCGTGCCTGTATTCTAACACACTTACACAGGCGTGCCTGTATTCTAACACACTTACACAGGTGTTCCTGTGCACCATTAGGTGTTTTACATGCTAACTTTGTCTCTTCCCTCACTCTAGTATCTCAGAAGAGGGAATCTTCCCATGAGCACAATGTCACTTACACCTGGCGGACATCCAACTTCATAATATGACCAACTTATGAAATTCATCTTTGTAGTTAAAAGTTTTTTTTTTTCCCAGTAAAAATCTGCCGTGAGGTCGTGTTTCCTAGAAATGACTCGGAAGCCATGGCCCATGATACCTGATCAATATGGCTGCCTAAACAAGACCTGAACAACATCAACGGATTTGTTAACACAGAAAGAGGATCTCACTGGGCCCTACCCCTAGAGAAGGAATTAAACACACACGTGCTGCAGAGAGAGGGACAAACAGACTTTCCCGGGGATGTGCCCCTAATGTGGTATCCATTATCAAATGGTCAGTCCTGAAATCCTACATATACAAGCAACGTTAAACAGACTCAGCAGGCTGTGTGTGTGTGTGTAGCAATAATAATGAAACAGAGATCATGAATTTAAGAGGGAGTGAGGGAGGGGCCATGGAAGGCATTGGAGTGAATAAAAAAAGGGGGACATGACATAATTATATTTTAATTAAAATTATAAAAATAAAATATAATGATGCTTTTTAGTGTTTAATGATATTTAATGAGTCTACTTAATGTTGCTTGTATATATAGAATTTCAGGACTGACCATTTGATATCGAATGCTACATTAGGGCCTCATCCCTGGGAAAGTCTGATGCTTTTGTATTTGCAAAACAAATGTGTTTCCTCGCACACATCTCTCAAATTCCCCATCATAAGTTAACTCACCAATCCACCAATCCATCTAGAAGTGTGTGCACACACGCGTGCCTATAAATGGATGTGCTTTTTACAAACTAGTCACTCTAAATATCACAGGGCACACCTTGTTTATGCTTCTAGTATATATTTGAAAAGTATAATATTTCTAAATACAACATTTAGATCTCCTTTCTCGTCAGCATTTTCAGAACCATTCGTTGAAATCAGCAACTCCTTGCAGGATCTGCCTTTTAAGTTTGCCTCACACCACGTCTCACAGATACACCTTAGGTCTGTGGGAAACCGCGGGATTGGGTGGCGGGATTGGGTGGCCGTGGTATTTCCCACTTTCCCCTGCTTACGGTAAACTGGGGGAGGGGCTATAGCCGCGAGGTGGAGAGAAGCAGCAGGGAGCAGAAATGGGTCTGTAAAGTCCTTTTGTTGAGGCTGTCACTCGCCTCAGAGGGTGCGGATCCAAGATGGAGGCTTGGACAAGCTGGTCCCTGGGTGACTGTGGGGACCAGAGGCGCTTAGCAACGGGAGACACTGAGCTTGAAAGTAGTAAAACGAGTAAGAGGAACTAGTAGGAGATGGAAAGCCTCCTCTCTTGTACATGCTTGCCGAGGTACCCCTGTGAGCAACGCCTCGTGCCAACACCTATGGTGGAACCGCCTTGTGCAGGGCGCGTCCTTCGGAGCTTTGCAGAGGCTGTGTTGGGCTGCCTTCCAATTTCCTCCCTTTGGCTTCCCAGGTTTGACTATTCAACACTCATTCTACTACAATGCCTTCCTTCTGCACCTCGTTCACCATGTCAACTCTCAGTGTCCCCTACAAATCTACAAGAAGCAAATAGAATGCAAAAGAGGTGCTGTTTGTGGCTTACTGTGTCTGAAGCTCTCTCTCTTCTCTCTCCTTTATTTCCTTATTACATTTATTTATTTTTGTAAAGATTTATTTATTTATTATTTATACAACATTCTGCCTCCATGTATGCCTGCATGCCAGAAGAGGGTGACAGATCTCATTACAGATGGTTGTAAGCCACCATGTGGTTGCTGGGAATTGAACTCAGGACCTCTGGAAGAGCAGCCAGTGCTGTTATCCTCAGAGCCATCTCTCCAGCACCTTTATTACATTTATTTATAGAGTGCATGTGTGCATGTACACACACACACACACACACACAATGGATACCCACGTGCATTAAGGTAGAGCTCAAAGAACAACTTAATGGTAGTCATTTCTCTCCATCTGCCATGTGGAGCTTGAACTCAGGTTGTTGGCAAAGCATTCTGTCCTCTTGGACCAATGAAAAGAGGTTAGCAGCTAGAGATATCAGCTTAGAGGCACTCACGTGGTCATATGGTTCTACTGTTTCTCCATTGGCTGTGTCTCCATCGATTACATACTGTGGGGTCTTAGAGCGAGTCTTGGGGAACCCACAAGACAGACAGACAGGCAGATGTGCCACACAAGCAGGAATCATGCTATACAATGTGTAGGGATTTTTTTTTTTCTAAAAGGAACATACATCTAAAGAACAAATTTTGTTATTTGGCTTTTAGAGATAGCACGTGTGTCATGCTGAAGCCCAGGATGACTTAGAACTTCCTGTGTAGCCCAGGGTGGCTTGAACTTGTGCCACCCTCCTGCCTCAGCCTGAGTGCTGGGATTATAGGTGCAAGCCATCATGCCTGGCAATAAATTTTCTTTATTAGGAAAATTTAGATTTTAGGAAAATAAAATCACTGCTTGAGAATTATAACTGTTTATAAAAGCAGTTCTATGAGAGAGGGAAAGAGAGAGAGAGAGCGCCCTGTGCCCCTGTGCTGGTTCAGTAGGTCTAGATATGACACAGAGCTTTCTTTCCCAGCAAGCATAGAAGGCTGTTGGCATATAAACCACCCATAACAGCTTGGAGATTTCTTTTTCCCATGAGAATAGTTTCCTTTTTAATAAGGCTCAATCTCTTTAATTAAAGGATTTAAGAGCTAACATATTTTCACTTAGCAGCTAGGAGGAACAGGGCTAAGGACACACGTGTTTGTGTATTCCTACACTGTCTTCCCAAGTAGTTCAGATCTGAGGCTGAGCGTGGATTTTACCCTCCTGGGACAGAACTCCGCATGCACCTGCCCAGTTTGACTGGGCTAGTATCTACATAAACACCCAGTCTGTGCCTCTTCACTGCCTTCCTGGACCCGGCTGGTCCATTCAGACTTCAAATGGCTTGAGAGGTGGGATCAAACTGTAAAGAAGACTTCAGCGGACAGACTGGCAGAAAATCTGCTGGAAGAAGCGTGTCCCCTTCCTCCCCACCTCAGCAGCTTTCCCAGGGAGCTAAGTGGCTGGGAACTTCAGCTCCTCCCACCTTGACCACCTCATAACCACACCACGTTTTTCAGAGTGCACCCGAGTTTCCTGGTTAGTATCTCAGGCCCTCCATCTCTAAATTGGAACTATCTAATAGGTGGACTGCTTGCCAAGGTGACTCAGGAAACTCCTGACTTACAGAAGTCCAACGCCCCATTTTTCTTTTTCTTTCCATTGCTCCTGCAGCACATAGAAAATCAGTACAGAAATAAGCCTTTTGGCCAAGAAAATATCTGTAACTTTTGAGCTCTGCATCCAGATGTTGGACTGACTTTGTCCAAGACTTCCGAGGACAGAAAGCAGAAGCAAATTTTCTTTTCTTCTTTTTCACACAATGAGCTTTCTCATTTCTTTCTTTCTTCCTTTCTTTTTTTTTTTCTCCTTATAGGAACTGAGAAAGTTGGTATAGCTTTTGAAGATTTCAGCAAATACAGGTCATCAACAGCTGGCGATAAGGGAGGAGAGATGCGCACGCGCGTTGTCTGTTTACTCTCAGATTCTCTTCCTTTCCTTCCTGCTAGTTTCCACCAGTGGGGAGAGAGCTCACAGGGCTGGTTCTCCGCCGTGTGAGCTGCGGGAGGCTCCCACAGCGTGCTGTGCAAACACATTAAGGGAAAGTCCTGTTGTGAGGAAGAGTAGCCTTGGCCAGCCCACACCATCTCCCTCTGGGTTAGGCATCCAGAGGCATGCAGATTCTGAGGGGCTGCAATCCCCACCCGCCTCAGGCATTCCTCGCTGAACAACACAGTTTGCAGTGAAACTCTTCAAGTCAGGGCTTCTGACATTGGGAGGGCTTCTTTAAAGAATGCAGCCCTACCCTGGGCCAGCTTTCATGACACATACCCAAGATGATTGGTGTGCCTCTGTGTGTGTGTGCTCGCATGTGCTGTGGTGCATACGTGTGTGTGTTCATGTGTGTCTTTAGGTGTGTCTGTAGTTGTCTGTGGAGGCCTTGGTCTCCACAGTGATTTCCCATGATGCACGTCTTCCATTGCTCTTTCTTTTTTTGAGTCAGGAGCTCTCACTAAATCTGGAGCTCACTGATTGGCTAGGCTGGACTGCTAATAAACTCCAGAAAACCACCTGTCTCAGTCTCTGCAGTTCTGGGATTACAGGTGCATGCCACCACGCTGGTCCTGGGCATCTAAACTTGAGCCTCATGCTTATACAACAGTCGCATTGCCCACAGAGCCATCTCCTCAGTCCCCCAGGGTGGTTTTCCGCAGGTGAAGATTCAAGGAGAAGCCCTGGCCTGCTGCTTACCAGCTATAATTTCTCAAGAAAGCCATTTTGGCTGTTGGAACTTCTCTTCCTTCATGAAGGAGATTAGGTCTATCAAGACCGCCCTGAAGAGCTCTTGCGTGGTCTGTATAAACAGCCAGAGCAGATGTGTCTTGTAAGGCAATAAATACTCCATGAGGACCTCTGACCAGAGTCCGCACTTCCTGCAGCTACCCCGAGGTCAGGCTTTATGAAGGACCTTACTCCTGGCCACCAGCTGCTGTCGATAGATTCTTACAGCTGCTGCCTCTAGTGGGTGTGCAGACATTAATGATAACATGGTGATTTCCACGTAGAGTCTTCTGATATCTCTAAACGACAAGGAAACCACTCTCACTTTCTTTCCCAGGGTAGAAAGGGCAAGTGTTCTATATTCCTGGTGCCAATATACCCTTCACACTAAATGCCTCTGACTCACACCCAAGCTAAGATCTGGTTTTTCCTGGTTTGTACAATAAAGCAATAGTTACAGTAGCTATAGTGATGTGAAAACACACAAAGAATGCAGCTCTGAGGAATACAAAGATCCAAGGCCAATGTGTCTCTAGATAGAACTGGGTCCTCTCTCCCTGGTTTGTAGAAGACTGCTGTCTGCCATTTTTATGGTGTGTTTCATTTTTGTGCCCTGCGAAAGAGCAAATCCTTGTTGTGAAGCCACTCTGCTAGATCAGCCCTTGCAAGCTTGCACTCCCAGCATTCCCTTCCCTTACTAGTCTCAGAAGTGTGCTCTGCGCATGTTTGCCTGCTCACAAAACACCAAACCATTTTCCTGCTCTAAAGAGAATTTTGTGGAGAAGGAAAACAGAGATCTTCATCAAGGGTCAGGTAGGATCCAGGTCAAGCTTTGTGGGCCACTGGTTCCTAGTGATCACTCTGCTTGGTGCCACCAGTGGCGGGGGAACTAAGGGGGCTGACAAAGGCTACAGGAAAATGGTATGGAGCAGGGTCCTACACTTTCCTGACAGAGACTCGGAGGCCACAGACCCTCATCTTCCAGGTTAAACAGCTAATGTTTTCTGTGTTGTTTGACTGGGAACTCTAAGATCTACAGACCACTGACAGCAAACGCCTGAAGATAGCAGTGAGCTTTGTCTGGGGGAGGCATCCCTGTGACTTTCCTCGCATTGTGGACAAAGCACCTTCATTCTATAATTCCTAGCATAAAAAAAAAATCAGCCTGGCCTCCCTTGTCTCTCATTATTATTATTTATTTATTTTGAGATGGTCTCGAAATGAAGCCCAGGCTGACCTCAAGCTCTCAGTAATCCTCCTGCTTCAGTCTCCTGAGTGCTGGGATTATAGGCTTGTACGTGGTTGCGTCTTCCTTTAAATAGATTGCTGCATTTAACTAGTACCCTCACTGGAGAGTTAAGTAGGATGGGAGGTGTAGCTCAAGGCTAGAACCCTGGCTTAGGGTGCACATGAGGCTCTTGGTTTGATCTCCAGCACCATGAACTGAGTAAATTCTATAGTATGAGTTCATTTTCTCATTGATTTGAGAGTCACGGTTCACCCTGTTTGAGTAAAGTATCCTTTAGCACCATGCAAAAGAACAATACTGGGAACCGAATAGAACAGCGGCGACGCTGTCATAAAAAAGCATGAGAAGCATGCTTGGGAGCCAGGGAACAGCCTGCTCTCAAGTGGGCTAGGTAGACAATGTCTTCGCTCTGGACTCCTGGGTGACCCTGAAGATTAGAAAGGCCAAAGTAGCTCAGAGGTGAAGGGTAAGGTCTCAGGTCAGTTTTTGGCTTGCATTTCTGAACTGACCACCCTGTTTCATGGCTTCTTCCTCCCAAACTGTGGAGCCTAAATAGTTTCTGTGCAAAGTGGGGTTGGTGGTGGCTCCTGCCTCCTGAGAGAGAAGTCAATGACACCAGTGTCTGTGGATGTGTCACGGGGCTCCCTCTCTCACAGAGCACCAGCTGATTATATGCGAAGGCAAGAAGGAAAGCAGAGATTTGGGGATGGGGAGGGATTCTGCAAAGACAAGATTGTCCCTCAGGGAATTCTGTGTGGTTTTAGAGAGAGCTCTACATTGTCTCCCAGCTTTTCACAACACCCAGCTTCCTCGTGCCAATGATCGGTAATTCCAGGCTCTATGACGAATAGAAAACCACACAGTCGTAAAGCGATTTTCACAGAGGTTGGTGTTGGGCTCAGTCAAGCACCTGCTGGGTGCAGCTTGGCCTGAGAAGATTCTGGATAAGGAGGAAGTGTCAGGGTCATGTTGCAAGGTGAGGCAGGCGTCTCTTCCTCAGGACAGCTTTTCTCTTCACTGGGTCCTAACGTATGCACCCGGTCCCAACTTTTAGTACATTTCTCTGAAGAAACTGCTACAGCATTTTATTCTATATAGTTATGTTTAAAGTAAGTTTCATTCAAGATATCCCTGGTATGTTCAGCGTTAACAGAACACAATGTGTGTCTGTGGTTATCTGAACCTTGTGACACCTCATACATATGTACAATTTTGACTCCTTTTTTGTATCACTCAAAAATATATTTATATAAAACACGATTCATGTCAAAATGTCTGTACACACCGGAAACAGAGTCCCTCAAGTGTCACAAATGTTTAGTGATCTGCACCTGATCATGAAGAATACAAAGAGAGAGAGAGAGAGAGAGATGGGTGAGCCTCCAAATGTCTGAATTCTATCCCAGCAGAGGGAGAGGGAGGGCATGCATCCACCAGCCTAGGCCTCCTGGACCGGTTAGTGTAAGCCACCCCAGGCCAGATGCTTGTGAATCCAAGGAGGCCTGCTGCCCTCCTCCTTCCTGTTGTGGGAGTGTGATCTCCGTCTTCTTTGTGTGCTTTAGTCCGGCCAAAAAGATAACACAGCATTACGAGGGAGCCTGACTGAGGGCTGTCATTGTGCCCAAAAGCCAGGTGATAAGATTTATTCTAGATAAGGTTAAGGGTCCAGTTCCGCATTCTCTGGTGGGGTCAGTTAGCTCAAGCCCAAAGCCATGCAGCCCTGCCCAGTTGGGGTGGGGAAGTATTTGTAGAATTCTTATGATTATAACCCAACTATCTGTTATGATTATAACCCAATCTTGTGTTACACAGTGCATGTGTGCATGCGCACTTACACACACACCACACGTGCATGCATGTTAAGTAATTTATTGCATTTATTTCATGATACTCTTCCGCTTTCAACCTTACACTCTGAAATCCTACAGAGCAGCTGTAGGAGTCTCAATCCAAGCAGAGATCGGATAGCACATGGCAGCAGAAAGCATGTTTGGTGACATATTTTAAGATGGCCTAAAACTCATTATGGGGCAAAAAATAACTTTGAACTCATGGCAATCCTGCTGCCTCAGTCTCTCAAGTGCTGAGATTATGGGTGTGTGCCACCATGCCTTACTCCTATGAGAATCGTGGCTTTCAACTTAAAATGTTTTCTTTCCCTATTAAATCCAGAACTCATGGACAGTGAGATGTCTCAGCGGGAAAAAGGTGTTTGCCTCCAAGCCTGATGACCTGAATTTGATTCCCAGAGCTCATGTGGCAGAAGGAGAGGATCGTTTCATAAACTGTCCTCCGATATCCACACGTGCTGTGGTACACGCGTGTCCCACCAGCACAGAGATAAACAAGTAGGAAGAAGGTTTATGACTTCTTCCCTCCCAGCACCTTCCGTATCTGGTCCTGTACTCCAGTACCCTCATCTTTGACCAATATCCCAGTCTCACTGGTGGTCACAATGGCTTCCTGATGGCCCGCGGTTAGCTTCTGTGTTTGCCATTGCCATAGCACTGAATGGGTAAACATAGAGCTTTGAAATATGATTAAGTTTAAAAACAGCATCCAACGATGAACGCTCCCTCTCACCTGCATTTCGGCGTTGGATAAAGAATGACTATCAAAACACACGAGAGTCCATCATCAGCTCTTGCGGAGTGTAGCTCAATTATCGCCAAGTCACGGGGGACAGGGCTTCTAGTTTGTTACCCCTGTAATCTGCCAAAGGAAAGAGTACGGGCAGCACTAGGCCAGCCTGGACAACAATGACACCACAGTCCTTAGGGACGTCTCAAGTGGGGGCCGAACTGGTCCTTTCAGTCCTGAACATAGCAACCTGGACCACTGACTCTCTGGCCTCTATGGACAAGAAGAATCGTGGCGACTGAGTCTTTTTGGTCCTGGATACGCTCTGCCCTGAGTGGGAATCTCAAGACAACCCTTTGCCATTGCGACAGGCAGCTGTCGTTTGTAAACTTCTCACTCAAAAACCCACCACGCCGTTTTATTTTTAAAAACATCAAAAAAATATGATAATGTTTTAGGTAAGCCACACTGGGTGGACTGCCTTTGTATCTACCATTGGGCATATGAATTATGGGTTGGATAAGCTTGGAAGGCAGAGCTCCTGGAAGAATCATAGGAACCTATTTTACCTGGGCCCAGTGTGCAGGCAAAGGGAGTGAGACTTTCCTCCCCTCTTCTCCACATCAGCGACCTGGAATCTGATAGCTCTGTGGCTGTTTTACAGGTCTGCGAACTCAGACAAGAAACACAAGCAAACCCCAAAGCTGCCTCGTCATCTGTACCCTCTTGCTCAGCCTCCCACCTTGGGCCACTACGAATAGAAGCAAGGTTGCTCTCAGCTGCTTCCTATGAGCCAGCATTGGGTCCACCTGACTCAGGAAGGGCGTGTTTCTGTCAAGATACTGGGAAGTGGGGAACAAGCGGGCTTGGTCAACCAGACGGCTCTATCAGAAGAGCCTGGGGCTGTGCATGGTTACCCCAGGAAGCTGAGTCAGAGCAGGGATGAAAGTCCAGGGTGAGAGAGTGAAACAGGCCTGGAACCCACACAATGCACCAGATAAGCAGAGATGAGGGAGCCTGGGGAGTGTCAAGGAGAGTCTACCTGCCTCCCCTGCTCCTTCTAGCTCCTGGGGCGTGAATGACTCAGAACTGGGCAGGGCTGCCTGCCTCCTGAACCCAAGCTGCCCCAGGAACTTCTCGTCCCCACCCTCAGCCTCAAGAGCAACTATCTCCACTCAGTGAGGCAACTTTCCTTCGGGAAGTAGAAGCATTTGCTACTTCTATGAAGCATGTGCCATAGTGAAACTGTCAGGAAGGAACTCTTGATAAGTTTCGTGGTCAAGGTTCCTTTTAGCCGTTTGCGTAAGTCATGGAGCCCCTCCTTTTCAATGACAATAGTTTAGAATCCATGAACTAAAAGTACACAGCACATCACAAAGTCAACCAACTGCATTGAAACTGGTCCCAAATATCCCGAAATCTGCTCATCAAAATTAGGTTTGTGATAATGTAAGACACTCGCCTCTTTCACACTCCTTGAGTCTAGATACCCTTCAGGGTGGTTGTGATGAGCACAAAGGCCCGCTTTTCTCTTTTTATTGTTGTGACAGACACGGAACCCAGGCACTAAGGATGCTAAGCGGGGGCTATACGACAGACCTACAGCCCCGTCTTACGAGGACATTTCACAGTTCTGCCAAAAATCTTGATCTGTTATGACCAAGTGGCATCTGTGTTACAAACAAATGTAGCGTCTCTTCATGAAACCATCGGGAAATAGCACAGAGCTGGGATGGGAGGGAGGCTCACTAAAAAGAAACACTCATTGATGCTGCTTGTGTACCCGTGAAGGCCAAGCAGTCCACTCTTCAAATAATTGCCATCCAGGAAGAGGAAGCATGTTAAAGTGGTAGTGTGTTTGAATGTATGTGTGTATATGTGTTGATATATATATGTGTGTGGTATTTATGTGTGTATGTGCATGCATGTGTATTTGTATATGTGTGTATATATGTATGTGTGTTGACATGTGTATGTATGTGTGTATAAATATGTATGTGTATGTATGTCTTTGTGTGTGTACATGCATGTACCTGCAGATGGGCATGTTCTGTCTCATGCATGTGGGGGTCAGAGGACATCTCTGGCAATCTCTCATAGTCTACCCTTTGAGGAAGGGTCTCTTGTTTACTATGAAGCAGCTTCCAGCCAATTCTCCTATCTTCACCTCAGGTCCAGCTTTTTATATGAGTTCTGGGCATCAAGCTCAGATAGTCAGGCTGTCAAGGGCAGCAGTTTCCTGTGCTGAACCATCTCCTGCATCCCCCATAAACATCTCTTGATACCCCTACCCCGCCCTGTGTGCATCACCCAGTGAGTTTAGTGAGGTTTTCTCACAGGAGGACTACATGAAGCATGAGATCCTTACTAGTTAGGGACTCAACACTGAAGCAAATGTCCTTCTCTCCCTTAGCAACCAGACGTTGCCCACAGATTCCTGGGGAGTTATCCCATAGACGTTAGGATAATTTTTATAAACTATTTGGGCAGTTTTTAAAAGCCAAAAATGTAGTTCATCTTGAGTTCCAAACTAAAGGTTTATACATGGTTACTGGAGTCTAGAAAGACATAGGAGTTCCAGGCACCTCATTTGAAGGTCAGACATTGCTCTCAGTCAGGACAGTCAGATCTGAACTTCTTCTCAGAGGTTCCTGCCACATTCCACATGTCCCTGAGGCAGCAGTGTTGGGGATGGCTGGCCCTGCAGAATCCTCACCCCACCCATCTCCCAGTTCCCTGATCTGAAGTGGTGTTTGTACCTTGCCCAGGTGAGCTGCTCTTATTTACCTAGTTGTCTTAGACACCCCAGCCAAGGCAGCTGAGGGCAATTCCTGTGCAAACTAGCAAAGCCAGGCAGATTGGCAGATCACTGTGCAAAGTGAAAGGCACCCTTATCGCCCTCTGGCTCCCCTGCCTCCTCAGAATTGAAGGATGGTGTTTCTAAAAATATTATCAGCCAAGGCTGCAGGCCCAGAACGGAGAATGAGGGACAGGAATGCCCATCTTCATATTGGCAAGGGAGGCCTGGCATTTGCTTTGAAGCCAGGAGATTGGCATGTGCCCATGGCTACTGAAAATTCAGCATTTTCCTTTGCCATCCACCGGGACTGGCTCCGCTGTCAAGGAAAACACTGGGCCACTAAGCCATCGAGTGAGGGAGGACTCTGGGTAGATCATTCAGCCGGACATTAAAAGAAGTTCTCTGCGAAGCCCTTGTTGGCTTGCACTCGTGTTGGGACTTCTAAAAGAACAGCTCTCAAAGGCCCCTAAGGGAAGGGCTTAAGGTGGCCTCCCCCACAGAGGGGAGATGGCAACAAGGCAAAGGGCAGGTCAGAAGGGTGGCCGGAGATAATGCGATGTCACTCACACTGCTCAAGAGCTGTCAGGCCTCGACACGCTGCAGGGGAGACAGCCACAGCTCCTAACAATCCGATGTCCGCGGATAATGAAACGATGAGTCTATTTCGCACAAAAGGCCTGTCAAGAGAAAATAGTGGAAAGCTGTTCTTGCTGGTCTTCAAAGTGTCCGCTTCCAGGTGCTAAGTGGTAATTAAAGTCAGCAAGTCATAGTGGCGTTCAGTAAAATGAGATCGTGTCGGAGACAGCCAGAGACCCAGGACGAGCCTGGCTCCCAGGGATACAACATTCCAGCCTAGAAGATATTACTGTGCTGGGGGGGGGGGCACATTACTCTCATAGGGGAAATTCATTTTATAGTCAACCAAAATTCTCCCTTGGTAGAAGGGTTGGTTTATTTATCCTTCACATGCAAAAAAAAAAAAAAAAACAATAGTGCCTAGCTATAAAGATGTTTCCTCGGGAGCATATCTTCTTAGCACTTCGTAGCTGGTGTTTTTATTTGGCTGGTCAGAGAGGCTGTTTTGCCTCGGAAATAATTGAGCTGACTTGCAGCCAGGGCGAAGCACATCACCCTCTGCTGTGGCTGCCTGTGAGCCTCGGGAAAGTTTGAAGCAGCTCTGGAATCACTGTGGTTTAATCTCTTTTTTTTACTAACCTTTAAGGTTAGCATGCAAAGTCACAGGTTTGATTACGACATTTTCACACATCTGAATCCTTTTGCCTTGGTCCTATCCTCTCTGTCCTTCCTACTCCTTCTCCTTTCCTCTTGGTGCATCTTTTCCTTACCCCCAACCATGCTTGAATGCCACTCAGATAGATCCTTAAATGTGAAGTTTACAAATGCAGGAATGCAGGTACTATTTTATCTGTAGTGCCCTCAGTATCCTCTCTTGTTCCACTCCCTCTCTTTAGACGTGTTCAGTCTTCAGTGGTCCTCTTTTTTAAGAAATACAATCCTTCCCACCTTTCTCATGGCTCTGTCTCTGCTTTGTATCCACCATGTTACACATTCCACTCCCTCTCTTTAGACGTGTTCAGTCTTCAGTGGTCCTCTTTTTTAAGAAATACAATCCTTCCCACCTTTCTCATGGCTCTGTCTCTACTTTGTATCCACCATGTTACACGTTTGGGTGTTTTTCCCAATCACTAGCTTCAGAAGGGCTATGCAAACTAAGCTAACAGACCAAATAAGCTGGGAAGCTGACAGAAGCTGGAAGAAGCTGGCCCACTGCAACAGAGCAGCTGCAGCGGTTCCTACTAGGTGGCCCCTCTGAGAACCTGGAGAAGGAGGGAAGGTCATGGGGCCAGCGGACAAGGCTAGGGCTGCCAGGAGGGTGTTTGTTTTATGAAAGAGCCTAAGAGGAGTGAGCGATGAAAGCCAGAGGCAGGCAGGGAGCCGAGGTCGTCTTCTAAGAGAGGTGACCTATGCATCAAGCTGGAGTGACAAGGGGAGGTATAAACAGAGATTAAACTAGGAGCCCGGTAGCAAGGGATGCAGAGGAGAAGGAGCAAGCACCCAGTGCAGGGCTAGGGAGGCTTGGCAGTCGGTGATACAAAGTCGCAACTATAAGCATCCAATGGGATTCTTTGAAGGTGAACTATGGTTTCTCTCCTGGGTCTGAGCGGGGGTTAGTATCTTAGAGGAGTCTAACTGGGACAGTGAACATTTGTTCAACATTTTTATCATAACCTGTCTGAGATAAGTCTGCCTCAGGAATCCGTTCAGGACTGGAATGGCCACATGCTTTTCCATGGGTGGACAGAGCCTCTGTAGTCCTCTGCTGAATCCATCAGTTAGCTGAAGCCTGCAGGTGCCTGAAGGAAGGCGCATTGGGAGTCATGAGAAAGGGACGATTCTAACTGTGCTTTTCTAAATGTCATGAAACAAGCAAATAGGAACAATAAACGCACATACAAGACCAAAGTAAGTAAGTCTGTGCTCCGTGCACAGCCCCATTGACTGCAAGTTTGTCCTCTCTGGAGTGGAAAGCGGGGTTGGCACAGTCCAAGTTCTTGGCCACCTGCTGGTTGCTGGACCTTGGACAAGTGTATGTGGCCAGCCAGGACCTCCTCTCTCTCTTACTTCCTCTTTGCTGGCGCCACTCCTGCGGCTTCAGCTGGACCGGGAGGCACTTTTCCATAGCTGGGGTGCAGTTTGCTCGGGGGCTTTCCAAGCTGGAGAGTCAAGCACTGAACTTTTCTGAGTGTCCCTTTCGTGTAATAGCATGATTCCACATTATATTAACAAATATCTATTGTTTGAGACATCTGAGTGAGTTTCCACAGGGCTGGGCTATTCATCCTCATGGTTTCCCCCCACTCTCGAGTACCAAGACACCTAATTGTGAACAAATGTAATTTCCCCATATTTCCAATTCTTCATGTTCCAATTAAGCTGTTTTCTTAAATAACTCCAAGCCATACGTTCTCATCATTTTTTATGTCCTTTGCTGCTTTTTACAACATCCCCAGCTGTTTATTTCGTCAAATATAGTACCAAAATAACTAGCCAAAAATACCTCCACCATTACTATTTGTGTTATCTTATAAATAAGAGACGATTTAAAGCTAAACATTAACAATGAGGATGACATGATATGATGAAAAGAATATTTTTTAAAAAAGTAAACAACTGAAAGATATAGTTGCAGCCACAGACGTCAGGAGTGCCCAAGTTGGATCACATATCAAAATAGCTCAGTTTCCAAATTTAACTCGTAGAGAGATAGTGAGTTAAAGCTGAGGATTATAAAAGTTTAGCAGTCCCTTGATTATCTTAATCCTTCTTCGTTTAAAAAGATTTGTTTATGTGTACGCGTGTGCATGAGCTCAGCTGTGCAATGGTGAACATGCATGGTCAGAAGACAGCGTAGGGTAGCTGATTCTTTCCTTCTATCCCATGGGTCCAGGGACTGAACTCAGGAACTCAGCCTTGGCATCAAGCACCTTTACCCACGGAACCATTTCCTCTAACCTCTTAATCCTTTGCCAAGTAATAGTAAATAAAAGCTAAATTATAAAAACCCTGTCTTACATATATATAAAACAATAATATATATGTAATATATATTATATATAGACACAACCAAAATACAGCATGATATTCAGAGAAGGGAGAACAAGTACATGTCTCTCCTGAAATCGCAGGTTCTAATTCTAGAGTTTTAAGAAGGAAGCTTTTGCAGGTACTCAGACTGTTTCTTGCTCTTCACATGAATTGGAAGACTGGGTTTCTCCTGTTTTATTCTGCAGCAACATGTAGTACATGAATATGTGCGACCTGGTTGAAGATATATGTAGTGTGAGCATGTGTGCAATGTGTTTGGAGATATTTGTAGCCACTTCCTACAGTGTGCCATGGCTGTCTTGAAGCAAAAAGGAATCACAGAGATTCTTGATTTATCGGTTTTTTTTAAAAGGCAATCTCTCATTAATCATTCAGTCAGGAAATGTGTTTTCTTAGTGGGCATAGCTGTTGACTTAATTCATCTCAAACTTGGCCATACCTGCCACCCTCCTCTGGCCTCTTCTTCCTGTAGCTGTGTGTGAGTTAGGATAAGCAAGGTTGTGACGCTGTAACAAATGGTCCCACCTTCCAAGTGCAAGCCAACTGTATCATCTTGCATTTCAGCCCAGCTTTATGTCCTAGGTCCCTCTTACCTTCCCACTGAGAGCTGCCCTGCAATGTCCTCTTTCAGAACAACCATTAGGTCAAGGGAAGCAGCAGACATGGAGAGCCACAGCCTGGCACGTGGAACTTCTGTTTCCAAGTGGCATGTCCCATTCTTAGTTCCATGGCAAAAGCACGCGGGAACCAGCAGTGGTACTTGGCATTTCCCTAGTGTTCATCATGACACAGAAGCTGGCCCTGAGAGGGTTATCTGAGCACTTGGCCGGTGGTAATACAATCAGCATCAAGTACCACAAGCTTTGTGTGAGGTTTTCTCGCATAGAGACCCATCAATCATAGAATCACTTGGCTGAATTGCCAGGCAACCGTACAGTTTAGCCAAGTGAATGGCCGATTTTGCTTTTGTTAGAAACCACATAAAAAAAGAGAGAGAGAAAAAGGAGGCTTGATGTATTTTGTTGAAATTATAGACCAGCTAAATAACTTCAGGGGGCTCAGTAGGCATTGCTACGTTCCAGACATGCGGTTCCAGGCATCAGTCCTAGACAAACGCACAGTGATGCAGCCAGACATGGGAGCCGAGGTCCTTACAGCAGCATCGATACCATACAATTACAACGAGGACAAGATGTCCACAATGAGGGAGCTAGGTGTGCATACATACAACAGAGCAGAGTGAGCCCGTGATGGCTAGGGTCAGACAGATGTGTCCTGAACCCTACAGGTGTGAAATGTGTACCACTGGACCTCAGACGGCAAGACATAGAATTACATGGTGTGGTACGACATAGTATCCGTGGTCACTTTAGAGGGACTGAGATGCAGCTATGGATGTGACGTGGACGGTAAATACACATGAAGTTCTACAATGGCTATCGCCGAGCAGGAGGAACAGGATTGGAGACAGGAAAAGAAGGCAGTCCACCATATCAAAGAAGTTTTATTGTTTGTATTTCTGAACATTACCAGGGCCAGGAGAGATGGCTCAGTGGGTAAAGGTGCTTAGTGTACACCCCTGGCCACTGAAATTGCTCATGGGAGCCCATGTCAACAGCTGGACACAGTGGTCGCACCTATAATTCCAAGACTGCTATGCTGAGATGTGGAGACAGAATTGGTTGGAAGTTCCCAGGTCAGCTACCCTGGAGAAGCTGCCTAGCTGCAGAAACAAGACAGACTCAACAAGGTGGAAGGAGAGAACCTGCTTCCAAAGTCACCCTCTGACCTCATGTCTGTGCACATACACATGCATACAAATGCACAAGAATGACATAAGAATTGTCTGAGCAGTCGCTTTGCAGGTGTGCCTTTGGTTCTTTACTGGATGTTTACCTAGAAGGTGTAGTTCCTTACTTGCAGGCACCCAAAAATTTTGTAGCATTATTGCTTCTTGTGTGTTGTATCTTTTGCTTGAGTTTTTTTTTTTCAAAGCAGACAACCATGTTTTTCTTCACAACCGTAGCTGTTCATCTAGGTCTCATCCACGACCTGGATTACAGTCATTATACAGACTAGATTGACCACTTCCTTTCCCACTGCCTGAAACTTTGGCTTCCACCCACGGTCAGGACTGGCAAACTCTCATGGCTATCTCATGCCCTCACCTGGTGTCTTCACTCTGCCATTCTCAAATGGCAAGCGTTTAGCCACAAATCCAAGCAAGCCCATACTTTGGGTAGTTGACAGACATTGAGAACTGCTAGATGTTCATGGTTCGAGCAAAGACGTGCTTTTATTCATTGTTCACACATGAAACTCCTACAGTTTCCCCTGTCCCAAATTTCTTCCCAATCATACCTGGTCCAGGAAGACTCTGAAACTCATGGTAAGAAAGCAGCCTTTGACTATAAAGCCTCTGAGCTTTATAGGTAGCCCGAGTAACGCTGGAGGCAAGGGGAGGCTATGGGCCAGTCGCTGCTTTGATAAAATCCAATATTTCCCACTTTTGTTGAGGTTTGCTAATAGTGGTCTGTCTCTGACCAATCTCTGATTTTTTTTTTATTTCTGTGAGTCCCATGGGATGTCATCTGAAGAGCTTTCTTTATCCTATTGGATGGATGATTCTTAGACTGCCAACCCATCCAAGCCTGCTTCTCAACCTTTTGGCTCTGACACTTCTTCTGCCACGTTACCAGAAGTAGTTTACTGTTAAGAAATCCAGGCAGGCAGACAGCAAAGGAGACCGGTAAATATTCTCCCATAATGGCTAGCTGTCGGAGAAAGAGTTATAAGTTTGAGTTGTTGACTCATTTAAGATAATTTTTCCCCAGCTTCTCCCCTCTTGTCACCCAGTAACCCCGGCTGCATTAGCAACGTTCACTTAACACTGGCTGTGCCTTGAACAACCTCTATTCACCGATGACACCCAGAAGAACAGCTGTGACCATGAATAAAAACAGGGGTTTTCCAGGTGAACTGGGTCCAAACAGGAAACAATACTACTCTAAAAGTCTGTGGGGCACTGTGAATAGTGTGGTTTGCTTTCTATGTAAGAAAAGTCCAGGAAATAACCAAATAACAACTCCGGTGTTTCTAACTCTAAGTCTCCACCACCATCTGTCTTCCCGCATGGCTCTCAGGGATTCTGACCTTCACTGAGTGACCTCACAGATGAGGCTTGGGATGATGAGTTCAGCCAAGTGTCCAGAACTTCAAACGTCTGTGTCAGACTCCCCAAAACATCTCCGCCTCACAACCCCACAGATAGTTCTAATTCCCAAGGGCACCAAACTTTGCTTTTAATAAACCAAACTGGGCTCTGTGTTGTCCTCTGGCTCTGGCCAACCTCACAGGCCAGTGGCTTACTCCCATTCCTTCCATCCACTCTTAGGAGAACTCTCAATGGTCGTATTTCCTAAAGTACAACGTGCACTTTGGCTACCTTCTCCTTTTGACTACTCAGGAAGCAGACCCTGTCTGCCTCCTTGGCCGTACTCCTCCGGTAATCTTGCTGATTTAATTAACACTCACATCTGCCCACACCATGAGTTCTCAGGATCTTCGTGCATCAGAGGCTAAAGTTTGCAGTTGCTAGCTTGTCAAGAAATTCCCCAAAGCATCTCACTCCGAGAGACACCACTTCGCTTGGAAAGTACCCTCAGACCCATGACTATGCATGGGGACCACCTTCTCTCTTCATTTGATCCTTTAGCCTCCCGTAGTTATTTTTCATTTGTTATTTCCCCTTCAAAATAAAAGCTGTCAAACATATTTTGTCTTCCAAGTTGCTAACTCCTGTGGTTAGGACTGTTTCTGCCTCATATTAAATCCCTAGCATTTTCTAGTAATGGCGTAAGCTCTTCTTGAAGTACAATGGCTTAGGCCACTCTTCTCTACTTGCCCCCCACTCAAGCCCCACACACCGCCATGTGTGTGGGGATCCTCTGTGCACCGCCCACCACAGCACAGATACCAGGCTTCATCCACAGCAGCATGGACTCCCAGAGCAGCCACACTGAAGCTGGGCCAGCGTTCTTCACACACAGTAATTCAAGCACAGCGTAATAACAGGCTAGCCGGAGGGCCTCTGGCCATGCAGGCCTAACTACACCATGAGAGATAATTATCATGTGCTCCGTCTTTCATCTTCTCATATCTTTTGAAAATCCTGCTAAGTTTGGTCTGTAACGCTTTAAAGGCACAGAGACTATTTCTTCTTTGGGTTCAGCTGGTTTGGGACAAATGCTTTTGCAAAGGTAAGCCTGTCCAAAGCATTGCTGGGAGGCCGTTTGCTTGCTTTCACGGTGTTTGGCACACACTGCTGTTGTCAGTGTTATCTGGGAGGGAAGGACATTGGTTGCTGGGAAGGAAAACACTGTTCGAGGGCTTGAGCTGTGTCCTTCTGTAGAATAAGTCCTTGTTCCTGGTGCAACTTGATCTGGAAACACACTTTAGCAGAGATCAACAGGTCAAGAGGAGCCGATTATGTTAGGATTTATCTATTTATTTTATGTATATGAGTGCTCTATTGATTTGATGCCAAAAGAGGACATCAGATCCCTCTATAGATGGTGGGAGCCACCATGAGGTGCTGGGAATTGATCTCAGGACCTCTGGAAGAACAGCCAGTGCTCTTAACCACTGAGCCATGTCCCAGCCCCCAAGATGAGGTGACTAACGCGAGTCCCAATATAATATGACTGGAGTCCCTTTGGCAAAGATGAAATAAGGAGAAAGACACAGAAGGACAACCAGGAGGCCACAGAGCCAGCAACTTAGTGACACATCTATAAGTCACATGACTTTTTCATTCGTTTGTTTGTTCATTCAACAAACCCTCACTGGGCTCTAAGCTATTAGTACTCATTTTCTCTGCCTCCCTCTCTCTTCGCAGTGTAGGTGTCTGTGGCCTGGAAACAATTAGGGAAAAGTCCGAAATGGATGCATGAGTAAGTGAACAGGGGAACGTCCTTCCCTGTAGAAAGTGAAGAGACAGATCGCCAATGTATAGATTAACTTAGAAGGAACGCAGGCTCAGAAAATTCAGTACTACACGGTATTTAGTCTAGGAAGGAGAGGTTTCTGGCTATGCTCTGCTGAGATAGTCGCGAGGAAAAGCAGTCTTTTTTGTACTAGCTAGCATTTGAATTTGTGTCCTATAGGAAAACTTCAGGTAGAAGGTTTTCTTGTTTGTTTTGTTTTTTGTTTTGTTTTATCTTGTTGAAACAGTGTTTCTCTGTAACTTTAGAGCCTAACCTGAAACTCACTCTGTAGATCAGGCTGGCCTCAAACTCACAGAGATCCTACCTCTGCCTCCTAAATGCTGGGCTCAAAGGCATGTGCCACCACTACCCGGTTAAGTAGAAGTTTTAATTCCTATAATAATCCTAATACTTAAAGTTGAAAGAACTAGTCTTCTCTCAGAATATAGCTAATCAGAGGTAAAACTTTTCCCTACCCACCAGGCTCCCCAGACTCAATGCCTCCCACAGAGAGGGTTGCTCATCACAGTGGGGAACCCTTCAGAGTCTGTGTCCACAACAGGGTTCATTTTGTGTGGAGTGTGTTCATGAGATCGTGTGTGTGTGTGTGTGTGCATTTGTGTTCATCATTAGAGCCAGAGGTCAACCTTGGATGTAGTTTCTAAGGTACCACCCACCTTGCTCATAGAGAGAGGGTCTTACAGTGGTCTGGAGCTCACTGAGCAGTTAGATTGGCTGGTAGAGCGGCTCAGGGAGCCGTCTGTCCCCGCCTTCTCACACTGTAGTACCACATCCGGGTGTTTTGTTTGTTTGTTTTATTTTATGTGGGTTCTAAGGACTTGACCAGCAGTCTCCTGCTTTACCCACTTTACCCACTGAGACATCTTGTCGGCCACGGCCTTCTGTGGATTTTGACAAATGAGGCATTTCCTTCATCCACACAGAGCACATGCACCGTCACAAGACTCTCCTCATGCTTACATGGTCCATCTCCCATCCGCCCACTTTGGCCAGTCCCTGAGAAGTTTTTATGGCTTCTGTTTCATCTTTTCTATTAGAAAAAAAAGTGATGTCAACCCCAGAAAAAATGAATATGGTCATAGTGCTTGATCTTGGAACCAACTAGTATTCACTTAATTTCTTAAGCTTCTGTCACAGAGGCTAACAATGACATAATCCCATGTGAGAAACAGACTTGGACCACACACACGCACGCGCGCGCGCACACACACACACACACACCACGGCTATCAAGGATGTATTTTCTTCCCTAATTATCTGAAACAAAGTTATTTAGCTATTTTACATTGTGATAAAGAAATTCAAAGTGCTTTAACATTTCTGGACATTTGAACTTGTGCTCTGTTAATTCCAGACATGTGTACACATGCTTACTTTTGAGTTGTTATAGAAATATTTGCTGTGCAGGACTATCACCCAAATCAAACTACCACCATCTTCAGGAGTTCAGCTGGCTCTGATCCCAAAATAACCACCTCAGCTGGGCCTGCGACAGTTTAGAGGGTGGCGGGCCGCGGGACTGGCACGGGACTGGCACTGGAGTATCCCTGTTGCAGGGAGGCCGTTCGCTGGTTAGTTTGCTTAGCCCCAAAATAATCACACAAAAACCAGATTATTTAAATCAGTGCTTGATCCATTAGCTCTAGCTTCTTATTGACTAACTCTTACATCTTAATTTAACCCATCTCCATTAATCTGTGCATCACCATGAGGTGGTGGCCCACAAGCAAAGTTTCAGCATGTCTGTCTCCGGCAGCAGCTCCACGGCTCCTCTTTAACTCCTCCTCCTTTCTCCCAGCATTCCGTTTAGTTTCACACACACACACCCCACCCCCCTCTAGCTCTGTTCCCCTATAGCTTTGCTATAGGCCCAAAGCAGTTTATTTATTAACCATTGGTATTCACACAGCATACAGAGGACAATCCTATATCAGTGGGTTAGTGTGATTATTTTCATAGCAATGTCTCCTTAACTGGGCAAACAAATAGTGATTTGAGTTTTCTGTCTTCTTGATTGCCATATTTACCATACAAGAGCAGTAGCCTAAATACTAACAGTGGAGAAGTTCCTTACATTATATGTACTTCCAAGGGCTGGCAAGATTTCTTGGTGGGTAGGTACTGGCTGCCAAATCTGACATGTACACCGTGGTATGTTTTGTGTGTGTGTGTGTGTGTGTATGTGTGTGTATGTGTGTGCATGTGTGTGTGTGTGAGAGAGAGAGAGAGACAGAGACAGAGAAAGAGAGGGGGAAGAAAGAAGGTGTGTATGGGTGTGAGAGAGAACACTCACAATAAATTAATTTAACAAAAATTAAGAATGAAATAAAATAGGCAGGAACAGTAAGATTCAGTTTAATTAGACATCAGATGGCAGATAAGTTAGCTTTTCTGTGGATGAAATGAAAAACGCTTAGAACCCAAGTTCTGACTTCCTTTCAAAAATCTATAGGCACTTTTCTCGGGGCACAGTTGATCGTTTTGATGCCATAACAAATTCATGTCATTTCCTCTATCCGTTCTCAGAAAAAAAATGAAGGCAAGCTAAGTGATTTGCTGTTGTATCAAGAAGTGTTGGATTCAGGGCATAGGAGGATTTTTGCTATTGCATTTTTTTCCTGTTTGCTTGCTTGTTTTGGTTTTATTTCAATACAAGGTCTTATTGTGTGGTTCAAGCTAGGCTTGAACTCATCATGACCACTCTCTTACCTCAGCCTCCAAGTGTTGGGGTGACAGTGAGTGTCACCATGCATGGCCCATATGAGTTTTGGTTTTAATAATGCTGCTTTTGAACATTATTCCTGTGACATCTCTCCCAGCTTATGTTTCTCCCAATGTGCATGTTTGGTAGCACTAGAGCCTATGAATATAAATCATTTGTCACAGATGTACCAAATGCCTGAAATGCTAAACAAAAGTGCTTTTGTGCTAGGGAATGCATTCTACTAAAGACTACTAAAATCTTCTTCAGTTGTTGTATTTTTCTATCGTCTATTAATGTGTTTAATGGAACATTATCAAATTAGAATGTTATCCTAGGGTTTGGCTGAAAAAATAAGTAAAATAATAAACAGCAAAGCATTCGGTCATAAGGATATTTTCCAGCTTTTCAGCTGATAAAATAAGTAAGCTGGAAAGTAGATTAAGAAAATAATCAGGAGTGCAAAGATAACAACGTCCGTATGTAAAGAATTAAACATTCCTGGGCCATTACGGACTTTGATTTTAACAGCTATTCAGCATGAAAGAAAAACTCTGGGGCCGATGAGCGATGGGAGCTGCCGTTTCATCACTGCGGAGTTCAGCTCCCAAAGTCTGTACCTAGGAAATTATTACACCTTGCAAAACAAGCCTGTCATTTTCCAGAGTAAACCAGCGTTTCAGCTTAAGCTTGCTCCGTGTGTGTCTAACACTCATGCCCAGGTGCTCGGGGCAAGACGGCTTAATTATTCCTTAATTAGCCCAAGCTCAGAAATTTGGGTAAACCACCACTTCCCAAGCAACTCTGAAAAAAAAAACCTAATGACCATCGAAATTATTATGTTCTACAACATGCTTTTATACTTAGAAGGAACTTTATAGCCTCCTATTATCTTTCCTGGCAGCCCTGCAGCAGCCAGAGAAACTTCCATTTGGTGGAAAAGTTGAGAAAATCAAGCAGAAAGGAACTCCCCATGTGCTCAGGGTTGTGGTTCAGGAATGGTCTGGATTATAGCCCCACAGTGCCAGGCTCTGAAGTCCAGGGAAAAGTGACAGGCTGGAGATAGGCCTCTTCATTTCATGGAAGTGGAGGGCACCGCCCAGTGATCCACAATGATCCTAAAGCTGAGGGTGCTCCAGCTGATCCCACCATACGTGAGATCTGTGAGATCTGAGCTTTCTCATCCTGCTAGCAGAGAAGGCTTTGCGGCCAGGAGCAATTTAAAGGGGAGCACCCCACCCAGGAGTATCTCAGACCTGTTGGGAGTGGAGAGAAGGCATGCTCTATCTTGGATTCACCAGCTCCTTTGGACAAGATTCTTCCTGTCCACGTCCATATGCATGCTGACTTCCCCGAGTCCTCTGTCTCAGCAACTGAGGAATCTCTCGCTCTTCTGCTCTGGCTTTGGGAGCAAACAAGCCCTGCAAGACTGGTGAGGACAACCTGTGTTTCTTCAAGCTTTCTGGTTGAGCACAGGATGAGGCTGTTATGGTGTGAAAGTTTCCATCCCTTTCCAAACCCAGAGCTTGCAATCCTCCCGGGCTGCTGGCTCAGAAAGAGAAGCTTTTTAGGCTGTGACTGTGTGGGGGAGAGTCCCTGTGCCTGGCAGTGCTTGTTCTCAGAAGTCTCCCATCGTAGTGACCACTCCCTTCCCTCAGGAAATGGTTGGGATGAGAAGACAAGGACACATGAAGAAGTCTCACCAACAGGGCTCCAAACCTGTTAGCATCTCACTCCTGGATATTTGTGGAGTTGTGAAAGATTTATTTACATTATGTAAAATATTCCCAGTCTGTGGGGCTGTGTTAGATCACAGAGATACCGAGGTAATGATTTAATCCCTAGTGCTGGGATTAAAGGGGTGTGACTCCCAAGTACTGGGATAAAGGTGTGAGCCACCACTGCCTGCACCTGTGGATCAATTTTGTGTAGCCCAGGGTGGCCTTGAACTCACAGAGATCTTCCTGCCTCTGCCTCTTGAGTACTGGGATTAAAAGTGTGTACCACCACCACCTGGCCCCTATGGCTGACTAGTGGCTTGCTCCACACTCTGATCTTCAGGCAAGCTTTATTTGTTATGGCACAAACAAATGTCACCACACCCACCCTCTGTCCCACCTTTTGAATTTGTATGGCTACAGGGAGACTTGGGCAGGATATAAATTAAAGTTAGGGTTAAAGACAGAGTTTTGGTTAATTATTATTTTAGTTCATCTGCGCTACTGTAACACATTGCCTGAGCCTGGGTATTTTGTAAACAACACAAACTTATTTCTCGTCATCTGGAAGCTGAGATGTGCAAAGAGGCCAGCACTTGGGGTCTGTTGAGGCGGTCTGGCCGTGTCCACACACGGAGGAGAGCAGAGAGCACTTAGCGCCCTCCTTTCTGCTGTTTGATAAGGTCATGGATATCTCTTGTGAAGGTTCTCCCCGCACTGGACCCAACTCTCAAGAGTATCGTATTAGGGTTTAGTTTTCCATGTGAATTTTGAATAGAACATGTCCAAGTTAAAAAGGAATTGAACCATTTGTTCAACAAGTAGTTGTGGTAGATGCTGTGTCGAGACAACAGAAATGGAAAAGGGAAGCCTGACCTGTTATTCAGTTGGAAAGGATGATAAATAAGTACATTTTTTAGAATAAAAACTTGGCTCAAAAATGTCAAAAGAATGTAAAAAGTAGCCTGTGCCTATTTATCGTGGGAGCAAAGTAGAGACAATGCCTTCGTATTTGGGGGAGATAACAGGAAAATGCTCCAAAGAAAGTGAAGGCTGATGATCTGCGTCTTCAATAGGTCAAAGCCCCGTTGGAGCCAAGGACCCTGTGGGAAAACTGCTGTAGAAGCGGTGGCAGACAGGCAGACATCTGATTGTCCCTCTGCCCCCGGAGGGAACAGGGAGCCTCAGAACACCCCACGCAAGACCTTGGGCTGCCTATTCTCATGCTTGGGAGGAGGTGTAGCGATGGATCCTGCTGTCCTTAGCGAAACCCCGGGTGTGCTCAAAACAGATTAATCCCCAAACAAACTCGCGGCTCAGGGTTGAAGCTCACGACGTTTTATATTTGTGTAGTTCTGAGAAAGACAAGCATGAGCAGGTTTCGAAGGCTTGGGAACATTCGGTGGAGAAGAGCCGGCGAGAGGTTGTTCTGGACTTTTGTCTCCAAAGCCAGTGATTCGCTTTTTGTTTTTTTTAGGCCTCTTAATTTTATTACACGGGGCCACACAAGGCCGGTTTCATGGAAGTATAAAATGTACTTTGAGTAATTCCCATCCTGCCCCTGTCCCCTCTCTCACCCTATTAATCTCCTTTGTTCCCCAAGAGAGTCTTGATTCTACTTTCATGTCATCTGTATGTGTTTGATTTTATGTGTCTATAAAGACTAGAACCCAAAACAAGGGAAAGGTGGTGTTTGTTTTCTTGAGACCGACTTCATTTGCTGAGTATGATCATTTCCAGGTGCATCCATTTTCATCTTTCTTCTCCGCTCTCTCTGTCTGTCCTGGTGTATGTACGTGTCTATGTGCGGGCAAATGGACATATGTGTGCTCACACACGTGGAGCCAGCGGTTCATGTTAGGAAGCTTCCTCAGTTTCTCCCTACTTTACTGTTTGGAGACAGAAGGCATGAGCTTGGAGCGTGCCCGTTAGCTAGGCTGAGACCCAGAGACTCCTCTCCTGTCTTTGCCTCCTGTGCGTTGGCATTACAGACCCATGCCACTGCTTTTTATTTGGATGCCGGGGGCCTGAATTCAGAGCCTCGTGCTTGCAGTAAGCAGTTTGCTGACTGAGCCACCCCATCCAGCCCCAACTTCTCTCGTCTTTATGGCTGAATCAAATTCTGCTGTGCACACGGCCTGCATTTTCTCCATCAGTTCCTCTGCTGCTGGACACCTGTCGAAGCCCATGTGGATCCAACACAGATTCCCTAACTGGACTGGAACGGAGTCGCGAGGAATAAACCGACGCAGCTTACACGGTCATCATGGAAGGGCAAGATCTCCCGTTTATTATCCAAACACCTTATATATCCTCACATCAATTGAGCGGGAAAACACATTAGGCTGTCTCCTAGGCAACCAGGTGAATGGGCTTTAGTCACGCCCACATCTACCTGTATGCTAGCAGTCACATTGTTTAACACTTCATCTGTGAACCATACAGCGAGGGTGAGCATCACAATTAACGTCCTAACCTCTCAAGTTCTTAGTTTTAGCGCTCTTCGAAAGGAATGTCTCTATTTTTGTGTTTATTCACTGTGGTGTCAAATTTATACTTTTTGCATTGAGTTTCAGTGAGAATTCCACGCATTGTCTTCAGAGAGCTGGCTTTTGTGCACAGCTAGTTTCGTCAACTGCGTCTGGCAGGCTTCGCTAGGCTACAATACCGAGAATGCGGGAGGCGGATGCTCTGGTGCTCAGCATTGGATGGGATCACCTACCTCGGGGTTGGGACTGCGGGTCTGCAATCCAATCTGTGAATGGGCAATTTTCTCTCCTCTTCAGCAATAATAGCACTCAGTGCTCCAAGGGCTGATCTTGAGTATGCCGAGCCGCCATTGTAAGGCCCCGGCTGAGCGTCTTCCTTTGTCGAACTGTGAATGCTGAAGTACCTGGAAGGACCATAATTAAACAAGGTCACAGACGCAGACAGATACTGGAGGCATGCAACACACGGGGTTAAATGAGTGGGATTCAGGGAGAGGCAAACCAGAATCAGGTCTGCATCCCCGTTCTGAGGGTAGCCTGGCTGTCCTTGGCTGTATTAATTACACTTTCTCAGCTGTAGGAGAGACGATGCTTGCCATCTTACACGGTTGTGATGAGAACTAAAGTAAATAATGAATTTAATACTGTTCCCGGGGTTTAATAAATGCCTGGTAAAGGTTACCTGAGATTATTAATGTAACTGTGGAGGATTCCATTGTCTTCAGCTCTTAGCATTACATCAGCAGCTGTCTAAACACGCAGAAATGTGGAGGGTTTTGTCCTAGTCCATCTAGGGCACAGCCCTCGACTCACAGAAAATAATCAATGTTGTGAAATGCTTTCCTTCCTTCCTTCCTTCCTTCCTTCCTTCCTTCCTTCCTTCCTTCCTTCCTTCCTTTTTCTTTTTCTTTTTTCTTTTTTCGGTTGAGACAGAGTCACTCTGGATGTCCTGGAACTCACTCTGTAGACCAGGTTGACCTCAGTCTCAAAGAGATCCACCTGCCTCTGCCTCCTCAGTGCTGGGATCAAAAGTGTGCACCACCACGCTCAGATGGGATGCCACTTTTGAGACTGGGTTGTGAAATCACATGACTTCTGTCTTGGAATGTGCACCAGGTAGACCTACTTCCGCTTACGAGGTCTGTAAGTGGGAGTGACCTTGAGTACCATCCGGTCATCCCTCCACAGTGTTCCTGTGGTCAGGCTGACTTCAACGGCAAGCTTGGGTCAAGGGCAAGCAGGCAAACCACACCTGGATTCCTGCCCACGTTCGCTGTTAGGAACTCTGTATGCAGCAGTCCTCAGCTGCTCTGCTCCAGCATCCTTGCTCTCTGGAGCTCACTGGCACCCATCTGGCCCATGCTGTGGGGAGAAGCAGGGGTGGAGGAGATAGAAAGGGAGCTGTAGCACAGATACCACATTCTGAAGGTGCTGGGGACTGTAGCCATTGCTGCTGTGATCCCTGTCTCCTCCCAGAAAACCAGCCAGAACCTGTCCCACTCTCTCGCTCTGTTCGTGTGCTGTTGTGTCTTCGTGGAACTCCCTCCCACCCTCTCTGATGGGATCTCAGGCCCCCCACCAGAGACCTGTACCCGTGCACCCCACAGATCTGCTGTGTTTCCTTTATTCATAGTTCTGACAACTCGCTTGGGAAGCAGGTCTGATGTGTGATTCCCTCCACAAACTGTGAGCTTGCGGACTGTGTCTTCTAAAGGCACCCGAGTCCCCAAATAAACTCACGGTTGACCAACAGGTGCGCTGTGCCCGTCTATTTAGTGTCCAAAGGGACAACAGACTCTCGGGTGGCAGTGTTACCTAAATCCACCCTCTTACGCAGAGCAAATACGCTCTGCTTTGTTCTCTGAAGTGACTTGGGGCTCATGTCTGTACTATAAATAGACCTGAAAGGAAGAGAAAGAAATGCTCACTTACCCACTGGGAAACGGGCAGGCAGAGTGCTTGTAGAGATCTGTCTACAGCGCGGGGATGCGCAGAGCCTCACAGCCAAATCCGCAGTGGGCAGAGACCTGGGAAACACAGGGTTTAGACCCCTGTTAACCCGATTAACCTGCAAAGGAGAGAGAGAGAGAGATAATCATTTATGTTCCCCCCTTCCCTGTGAGTCAGATAGTTCCTGTCGTAGACTTTGGATGTTTAAGGAATGGGGGTGACGTGTATCTCCAGATTGAGACAAGTCTTATCCTACACACACTGGACCTATATCTGAAGTGAGGTAAGGGACCCATCACACTGATGTGACAACTTCCATGTTTTTGTGTCTCTAAAACCTTCCATGTGAGCCCTAATGAAAAACTCAGTCCTAGCTGCCATGTTTGGGTTTCAGCCTACCACGTAAGGGGGCATTTTTCTATGGGTCTCGGGAAATGAGTCAATTGGTGAAATAAACGCTTGCCATGCAAGCATGCAGGTCTGTGTTCAGGTTCCCTGAACCCACATGAAAAGAAAAGCTTAGAGATGTGCACTTGTGACCCCAGCACTGGTCGGGGGGCAGGAGGGTCTGTGGGTCTCACCGACTAGTCAGTCTAGACACAGTGAGCTCCAAGTGTGATCTGGAGAGCCACTGAGGAGGGTGACTGCTCTCAACCTCTGCCAAATGTCTGCATGTATGTGCACCCCCACACACATAGGAACACATGCATGAACATGCATGCCCCCTTCCACACACAGAGGGACTCTGTTTCGTCTACCTGCAAAATTCTGCTAAAGGAACACACAACAGCCCTTCCCCCAGCCCCCATTCACATGCATGATGATGATAAACAACACTACAGGCACCGAAAGTCACAGCAGATACAGCAGAGTTAGTTAGAAGTCTGTTCCCCCAGTGTCCCCACCGTCAACACTGAAGTCAGTTTTCAAAGATGGGAAAGTCAGACGAAGCCTTAAAGCTTCACGATGCAAAGGGGTTGGAAATGTGATCAATGTCTGCAGTCTCTATGACGTAGGAGGTGGAGCTATGTTTTTTTGGTTTGTTTTTGTTTTTGTTTTATGGATCAAACCAATAGAAATGCTCTAAGATATCAACTGTTTTGTTTTCAGGAAAGTCAATGAACGGTGATTTCTAGGGAAGGTGGAGAGGTGGGGGAGGACAGCCCCGGAGGTGGGGGAGGACAGCGCTGCAGCTGTCTCTGTGCCTTGCGTTTAGTAGACCGCTCCGAGATTTCTGGATCCAACAACGTAAGATTCTTCACTGTCTGTCCCAGGGGGACCTCCGTGCTCGCTTCCAACTAATTTAGAGTTTAGAACGCGCGCTGAACAAATCCACTTTGGAATATCATTTGCAATTTATATCTTATGAGAGTATGACATCAGATTTCACGGTCTTTGCCTATTCTTGTGCTTGGTCCTTGGTTGCCGTGGTAACAGAGTTGCCATGGATTATCCTGCAGGAGTTACAAGGGTCAGCAAAGACCAGAGCCCTGCCATTCTTCATTCAAAGGTAATTGTCCCTGCAAAATGTGACTTGCTTCAATATTTAAGACCTGAGTGCTGATATTAAAGTGGAATGATACTTCAGTTAAAAACCAATAATTAACCTTGCCCTCAACTCCAGGTCACATTTTAATAGCAATTTCATAAAGTGGACATTCCTCTGTCTTTTATTCTTGATGTCCCCAGACAGGATTTACATAATCCATCTCCTGGAAAAGCACACGGGTAATTGTCGCAATTTATTTCACTGTGTCGTCTAAGCCCTTGAGACCTCCCAACTCCGGTTCCTCTCTAAGAGGTAATTGTGCACATCTTAGGAATCTGGAAGGTACTGCTAAGGTCTCAGACACCTTCCCACAGACTGGAGGGACTTCTGTCCCCACGGCCTTTTTGCAAAATTTACTTTTAGATAAGCACTTGTCATTCTGGTAAGTACCTTTCCTCAGGATCAGCTCTTGATGTCCCAGGTTTGCCATGGTTACCTCGCAGAGTGATTTGGGTGTCAATGTGGAGATTGTACAACCGGCTTTTGCTGTGCCCCAACCCTTCCGATGATGAATTAAGAGCATCCTTAAGGTACGAAGATGCCAGTCTTCCCCTGACATTTCTTTTCTCACTGGGTTGCTTTAAATTACCACAGTCAATGCCTATACAGCATGTCATTAAGGACCTTGCTTAAATGCCTCCTTAAAATTCACAGTGCCCATGGCGTGAAATTCCAGCCCTCATCACAAGAAACAGGTAGAAATGTTCCTCTCTTGCAACACAGGCATTTGACATTTCTTGGTATTTTATGTTATTTGAGAAAGTAATTTCAGAAAGCGGTTATAAGTTAAGTAGCTATTTTTAATTATCAAAGACAAAGTTGAAACTCATATATTTCATTCACATGTATACAGACTTATGTGTGTATATAGATGCCAGGCGGATCCAAACATATTTGAAACATTTTCATATTAAAATATAACATAAAATTTTGATTGTTTAAAAATCTAAGAATCTAGGTATTTTAATAACAAAAGGCTGTAATAGTCTAAATTTGCTGTGTTCAAAAATCTCCCTTTGTTTATTTTGTGAAAAAAAAAAACAAAAATGTTCTTGATTGCCAGTTTTGGTTCTAACGATCGATACAATCGGATGTGATGGCACATTCCTTAGTGTTAGCTAGGAAAGGAAGCAATCCCAGTTCACTCAGTTATTAAATACATTGATTATATGACAGAACATTGCTTTCTCTGAGAAGAGAAATTTTATTCTTTCTGCGGAGTACAGAGGAACTCGGGGCAAGATGTTTGATTCACTTTTGAGTCTATTTAAATTGAAAACCCCGTGGGTGAGTTACACTGCTCCTAATCTGATTTTTGGGTTTGAATCCATATCTCAGCATGAGAAGAGAGAGAGAATGAACTCTGGAAAGTCAGTGTCAAGTTCAATACAGAGACTCTTGTCTCCCTTGTGCTGAGCCCTGCCTCCGAGCCCTTCCCTGCTCAACAGGGCTAAAGGAAGCCAACGGGAGACATTCTGTTCACTAATCAGCGAATAGCCCCACTCGTTACTAAGAATCATCTAAGTGGCTTTTGCTTGCACTCGTCCGGTTTCAGAGAATATAAACCGGTCCTACTTTTAAACCACCGTACCCAGGGCTTACTCCTTACACCCTTGTTCCACAGACTTGACTTTCATGAATGAAGGGCAGCGGCTCCTTCTTCAAGGATTTGCTGTAAATATATGTTACTATGAACATATTCTTTAAAAATTTGCACCTCCAAATGTGGTCTCGGAGCGTCAACTCCCCTTGTGCCTGCGATCCTGGAGTATTCTGTCCTGTGTGTCACATGTCCCCCAACATTCCTGGAGCCCAGAAGGAGGTGGCATAGAGAAATCAAACTGAAGTGTGGATCGGTTAGACTCAAATCACAGAATGCATTAATTATTCTATCTGAGACACCAACATGCTTACCAAACACCCAGTGTTTGCACTGATTTTTGACTGTAGACGTTATTATTTTATCATGGCCCCTTCTCTCTCTCGAAGGAGTCACTCAGCTTGCTGTCTGCTACGACCTTCTTTCAAACATGCCCTTGAAGAAGAGAGCCCACAGATATGATCTACAAAGATCATAATTCTTTAACACATTTCTTTGTTTATAATAGATAATCTGATGTAATCCAAGTAAAAGATTTTTAGGATTGATTGAACAAGTACTTACTAAGATGCTTTTAAATAAACACTACTCTATATTAAACTATTTTTTTTATTGTCTCTCAATTCTTTATCATTTCTTTTTTCTCTCTGGAATGGCACTTTCTGAATGACAGACATTTAAAAGAGAACTTTTCAAGCAAAACATAACAAAGAGCTCAGGACCGTCTGGGATGACAGGGCAGGATATTTTTCCTAGACAAGATGCATAGTCTTAATTGCGTCTTTTCTGCCAGCTCCATCTAAGTTCCCAGCTTCGAGCCCTCCCCTCCAGTCCTAAGACACTAAACAAAAGCACTCAGGCTGGTTTTTCCCCACCTTTCTCTCTGAGGTCTGAAATCAGCTAGGGGCTGCTGGAGGGCATTGTTCCTGAGTTGACAGGCCTCGGTCCAGGTCCTCCAGAGGCTCAGTGCAGGAGAGACAGGCCAGCCCCCCTGCTGGCCCATTGTGGGCTTGTCCTCAGTTGCCTCCCAGGTCTGTAACTGGTAACAACAGCCTGAAAACCAACCTGTTTGAAAGGACAGAGACTGTGTCTCTCCTTTCCAGCCAGGGCTTTCAAGCACCTAGAAAACATTGACATGAAGTTAGGCTCCAACCAAAGACACCGGCAAACTGCAGGGGTCCTTTCCGGTGAGAGCAAGGCGCGTTGTTTACTTCACATTAGAAAAAAAGAAAATCCTGTATCAGGCCGCTTCTGAAGATACTTTACTTTAATTCAGAGAATGCATGTTTTTTTTTTTTAAAAATTAAAACCAACCAACCAACCAAACATTTGGCATTGTACATTTGAAGGGTACAAATATCCGTCGCTAGAAAAAGCAGTCTCCCAGGGAACCACTTTTGGTAGTCCACAAGCTTCTGATGGAAATAAATACTTTATGGAAAAGCAAGCCAATGTTTTCAGTTAAAATTTCTTGGGCAAAATTCCAAAAATCCCTTTTATTCAATTGTCCCTTCCAAAAGACGTCAACTCCCTCATCTTGAGTGAGTGTTTATCAGGATACACAGTGTTCTGCTAGTGGACAGTAGGCACTCTGTCTACTTCGGAACGGCCTTGCAGCTCTCCTCTCTCTGTTCTACACTTTGGACACGGCCTTGGATGGAGAAGAACTGTAAGTCAGGCCAGGCCATGAAACTTTCAGGGTCATTTTGGCTAGGTTCAGAGATCCTGTTAATTTTAACTTGCCCCCAAATTTACACTTTGTAGAAAGAGCAAAACCAAGAAGTGTTGCTAGGTAAAACACAGTTTCATGATTTTGATAAGTATTGATTTTAGTGATGGATTGACAAAACAAGACAGGTATTTAAAATATAAATGTCAAATCCTTAAACGTCTACCATCCATGAATTCTTGTATATTATGTAGCTCAGTGCTTAACTGGAGCCAAAGGAAGACAGAAGGCATCACAGGTACATCACACACAGAGACTGCACATCACTGACACACACTACACACAGGTGTGTGTGTGTGTGAGCATGTATGCCAGCACAGGCCAATGGACAACTGAGTGTCACCCTCGGGTTTCATCCCCTTCCATTCGGAGATAGGATCTTCTTTTCATTGCTGTATCTCTGCAAGCATTTAAGCGATCGTCCAACTATGTGAACTCCTCCTAGATTGTTTATTTCTTTTAAAATTTGATTGATCTTTGAAAGAAGACCTTAGCTGTGGGTGATCTGGTACTTGCTATACAGTCCAGGCTGGCTGTCAACTCATGGCGGTTCTCCTGCCTCAGTCTCCCAAGTGCTAAGAATGTAGGTGTGTTTGCTGCTATGCTGGACTTTTCAATGGCAACTTCTCCTCCTCTCTCTCCTCCTTTCATTGTGAATTGGTAATGTTTCTATTTGAGCTACTTAAGCATTTTTTATCAGCTCTTTGAGAGTTTCATATAACAATTTCTGTCATCGCTTCTGCAACAATTCCTAAACCTTGGGGTGTGGGGGTGTGCTATATGTGTTCTTTTGAGGCCGACTATTCTAGAGTCTCCTATTTTTTGAACCTGGACTAGTTATCATTGTCTACGCTAATTACCACCTACTGACAACAGAACATTTCTCAAAGAGAGGCTGAGAGATTTCATTGGTCTATGAATTTGATGGTGAGTCTTTGGGAGCTGGTTTAATACAGTGTTGGCTAGTTTTATCTCTACTTGACACAAATCAGGGCCATTTTGAAAGAGGGAATCTCAGTTGAGAAAATGTCCCAAAGAGATTGGCTTGTGACCAAGCCTGTGGTGCATTTTCTTGATTGATGATTGAAGTGAGAGGCTCCAGCTCGCTGTGGACCAGCTGCTGGGTGGTTGGTCCTGGGTGCCAAGCGAGCTGTAGGAACAAACCAGTATGTGGTGTCCCTCCACGGCAACTATTTTAGTTCCTGCCTTGAGTTCCTGTCTTGACTTCCTTCAGTGGTGGACTGCGACGTGTAAGTATAAATAAAACAAGCCCCTTCCTAGCCTGGTTACCTTTGGTCATGGTATTTTTAACAGCAATAGAAACTCTAAGACAAATGCTCTGTTGGTTTTATCATAGTAGTGGCTGATTCTCCCCTAATTCTGCTCAGCTGTAGACACTTGGTCTGATAACGGAGCCAGCTGTGCATCTCTATCTTGTAGACCGGAACTTAAAGACAGTCAGAAAGTAGTCAGTTACTCCCCTGCCATTCTTTATGTATTCATGTTTACTGTATTTATGCCACTGTTAAACCACTACGTATACCCCGCTGGACTGTTCCTAGACAAAAATGGGGTATTCCTTGCTTTTCTGCATTCAAGTGTCCTGTGAAACTTCCATTTCAGGCCCTTGTTCTGGTGGCCTGGGAGAATCGAGTAAATCCAGTTTTCTGGACTCTGCTTTGGGGAGTCACAGTGTTCAATGCTGAAAGTGTTTAATCATAGCTAGGGTTTGTAAGAAGCTGAGGCGCCTAACAAATTCTCCCCAGGTGGCGGCAAGTCTCCCAACCATACCTAATGTCACGTGACTCATCCATCACCTGCTCTTTATTTGAACGCATGCTTCCGAACACCTGCAGTATGACAGGGAGGCTGCTCGGAGGAAAACAAACATGGGGCCGAGCCAAAGCCAAAGCATTCATCACCTAAGGTGGAAGAAAGGTCACTGGTAACAGATGCTGGCAATGCTGTGTGGTGAGAACCACAGCTCCCTCCTAATATAGGCTGAGGTTTGGACACTGGGGTGACAGTGTGCCCCCAGAACACCTATGTCTCCCCATTCCATCCTCAGTCATCACTGAACACAACTTGAGACCTTGGGGCCAATTAAAGCCAATCAGTGGCATGAGAGACTGAGGTCTGAGCTACAATATGTGGGGACTTCTTGCTCCCCTTTCTTCCTTCATGGTGGGCAAATGGAGATTGCGTCAGTGGATAATGACCATGAATGAAGGCTACCAAGCTGGGCTCCTTCTTGGTCTTAGTTTCTGGCTGCCCACTGGGGACTTCTCAGTTCCCCATTGGTCACCAGGGTCATTGAGAGTAAATCAGAAGATTCAAAATTGCCTGAAGTGTCCCCTTCCAACGCCGCAAGCGAGTCAGACAGACAAGTCTGGAGAGGAAATCAGGGGCCAGCACTCCTAGGGCTTGGGTCTGCCTTGCAAAAAACCTGGGTTTTCTCTTGAGGCACCGGGGAGACACTGAAGAATTTTAATATCTTTTCCACCTTTGCACCTGGGGAAAAATTTACCAATATCTTTTGCAGAGCTCAGCTAATCTGACACACTAAAATCTGCTTTGGCTAATAAAAAAAGGATCGATCTTCAGCCCCCAGCTTTAATGGTTCAAACGTGCAATGCTTTGAATGTTGCACAATTGGTCCCCGAGCCTCGGGCTTACCCAGGGTTATAGGACAGCTGGTGGAGCAGCTTGAATGTTCTTCCAGTCAAACATAGCATGGCATTTGCAGGTCTGCCTACTCACGGGGCAGGCTTGAGAAGGCCAAGGTGCAGTTGCCGACAGATTTATAGACCTTTAAAACAACACTGAAGAAGCTCCACATCGTCTCAGGGTGTTCTCCCAGGTTCCAAAACATTCCATAAAGACTACATGGCTTTTACATACGACTCAAGATTCCATCCCTGACTGTAGAGGAAGAGGATCAGTAACAAAGTTGTTTTTATTTTTATTTTTTTTTGATTATTTTTTTTTATTGATTGTTTTTATTTTTTATGTACAATGCTTAAATCCTTAATATTTCTAGTGAATGTTAGGGGGAAAGTTATAACTTGCATCTGATTTATGACGGCAAAGATAATACCATATGAGAAAGGCACTGGAGTTCTTGTTGGCCGTAACAGAGGGGACTGTGCCGACTCCTAGTCCGCAGAGGCTGGGAGGCACATCACGGTACCCAGAGTACAGAGCTAAGTGGCTCCAACTGTCAGCGGAGGCAGACGCTGACAGTAGGTCTCTGGCTTTCTTCTCCTGTCTCTCCTAGATAGGTCACACCTCTCCCCCAGATTCAGGTCACTTTATCAGACAGATCTCCGCCTCGAGCGATGAACAGTCACCTACGTACATATTACACACATCTCACGGACACCTCAAACTTAGTATTTCTTCCCATCTATCTCTTTTTGTTGTTGGTTTGTTGTTTCAGTTTTTTTTTTTTCAAGACAGGGTTTCTCTGTGTAACAGCTCTGGCCATCCCATAACTTGCTTTGTAGACCAGGGTGGCCTCGAATTCACAGAGATCCTCCTGCCTGTGTCCTGAGTGCTGGGATTAAAGACATGTGCCACCACTGCCAGGCCTCAAATTTAGCATTTTTAAAGATTATTTGACTGTTCATCTCAAATGAACTTCCTTCCTCCGATTTTCATCTCGGAAGTTAGCACAGTTTTGGTGCAAACGAGAGTCCATAAGAAAAGACCTTGCTGAAACCCGCATTTCTACAAAGCACCAACCGCGTTTGGTTCCTCACTGAGACTTCCAGTTCTGCTTCCAGCAGCTTCCTGACTCCGGCTACTTGTCTCCTGAATTCCAAGGCTCCAATGTATGAGTTTTGGAGAGATTCACCGCAGCCCTCGGGGCCGTGACTCATTCCCAAATGTGCCCCTTCCGTGCAGAGACAAACCTCCCCTTCTCTGCCTAATTACTCTGTCCACACATCCTGAAGACTTGGGTTAGAAGCAGCTTCTGCAGCAGGTAATTCTGATGCCTCCAGGTGGGTTGAGGCTCCGACACTCATCACAGCTTGAGCTTTGGTGCCCGGCTGTTTCCAACAACAGGTAATCTTCTATTTAGTTGTTGATTTTTCCTGCTTGAATGTTTTTCTTTCCCTCGTAGATTGTAAGTCATAGGAAGACCGAAACCACACATAATTTTCTTACCACTGTATCCCTGCATCCTGTGCAGCGTTCGGTAGATAAATCCTTAGCAATTATTAGACGAACACAAGGAATTGGAAAATGCCACCTTCTTAGTGTTTCTTCATCTTCATTTTTAATACCGTGCTTCCTGAGAAGGGGCATTCTTATCATTTCCTTCCATGTGTTTCCAGATGGGCAGCGGTAGGCAGAGAGCTGCCGAGATGCTGACGTGGAGGGTGGGTGCTGGTGGGGCCCCAGTCGGCTTTTTATACAGTGTGGTGAGTGATTTTCATCTGCTCTTCAGAAAGATCACTAATGACTGCGTGCCACAGACATTTACGGTGCCTTTTTATTATTCCACAAAGGTTATATCTTTGAATGCCAAGGTTCTTTCAAATAAAAGTTCATGAAAATTGCACATTCGGCTGCCATAAAGGGCAGCACAAATCACACTGAAAAAGTACACGCGTGCATACTCTTTGCTTTTTCTTGGCGTTGTATTGATTCAGTGTGGAGAGCGCATTATATCACTGACAGAAAGAGACGAGCATAGGAAAACAAAAATATTATTCCTAAATGCAATCAAGCAACTTAGTATTTAATGTGCACACACAAGGACCCCAGAAGGCGGTTTCTTTTTGGGTGGGGGTGGGGAGAAATATTGGCGTGCCCCGTACCTATCCGGCCTTATAGCCAGGTCTTCACTCAGACTGGAAAGTCAAGGAGAAAGGCCCACACTAGTCTTTCAACAGTGTCTACTGATCCATTAAACTTAAAATAGATTCATCTCTAGAGACAGTCAACTTCCCGGACACAGCAATTACTGTGAAAGATGGCAAGCCCAAGACATCCATTTAGTGGGAACCTACCGCCCCACAGAGCTCCGTCCATAATTCTCCTCCTGTGCGGGCCTGAGTGTCTGTCTTGCCTACCTATCTAGTCCCTGTCCACTCCTCCTCTAGCTTCAAAGGGCAGAGAATTCAGGGCTTCTGAACCTTGCAAAGTGCTTCTTTGGGAAGGCGGTGGAGGTAGGATACTCAGAGAAATATTTAATCAACTTTAAAAAGTTAAGAGAAACCCTGAAATAAAATACAGTCAAGGTCAGCAGTTTTCAACCTGTGGGGCTTGACCCCTTTGGGCTTGGGCAACCCTGTCATAGAGGTCGCATCTCAGATATTTACATTATGATTTATAACAGTAGTACAATTACACTTATGAAGTAATTTATGTTGAGGGGTCACCCCAACATGGAGAACTGAATTAAAGGGTCGCAGTGTGAGGAAGGTTGAGAATGGCTGGTGTAGATGATGCACTGGGTTGACCTATAGGTAGCTAATTTGAAGACATCATGACAAACTCAGTTTATGTAAAGCTGACGTGCTCAGAGGAATGAAGCAAAGAAGCATGCTTACGTATTTTTAAGTCTGTTCCATGAGCAATGTGTTCTGTAACAAAATCCATCGGATTTGATAAGAGCTAAAGCGGGATTCATTTTCAAGTTGGAAACATCAAAGAAACTTTTATGCGCTGCACAGACAACAGTAAGCATGTGCAAATTCACTCGTTCTTAAAACTAATATTGATTGATAGATAGTTGTGAGGGAAGTTACCCTACAAAGAGTTGGGAGATGAGATGGGACTGAAATAAAATACAGATAACCAGGTCCCATCCCCTCCCTAAGGAAAAAAGAAGCCAAGGCCCAGAAAGAAAGCACTTATTTTATCTGTCAGGCCGTGTTAGAGAGACCACTAAAGTGGAGTGCTTTTCCCTGAAAGAAAGAGAAAAATCCACCAAGTACCTAATCTAGGTAGCAGTGCTGTCTCGGGAGTCTGGGGGAGTCTGGCTGCTCTTCAAAGCCTTTGAATGCTGTGTGTTTGCATCAGACTTCAGGCTGGGAAGCTCTCCTGGGATGTGTCAGTTTGCGATTCTGCAGGGCACTGTTCAAGTCCCTTTCTTTATGGCTAACACTCCCAAATATGCATGGGCGGGCTGGAGATCTCTGCTTGCCATAAAAGGGCATGTGTGTCTTGGTTCAATGTATTTTCGATAGCTAGACCTCATGAAGAGCAAATGTGTTTCAGAGTTGCATATGTCTATGGGACTATTGCAATTAACTATGAGAAATGATTTGAGACCCTTGAACTGTAAATTAAAGTCAGTACCTGCTTCAAAATCTAAGGTTAAATAAAATACCTCCTCCTTGTTTTGATTCTCTCTTCTCTTCCAATTCCTCATTTACAAGCCAAGTTCTAGAATGTGACTGGTAATTTTGTATTCTACACTGGGCTGGGTAGTTTTATGTCCACTTGAGATGTGCTAAAGTCATCTGAGAGGAGGGAACCTCCATTACGAAAATGCCTCCATGAGATCTAGGGAAGCCTGCAGGGCATTTTCTTAGTTAATGGTTGATGAGGGGACCAGACCATTGTGGTGGTGCCGTCCCTGGGCTGGAGGTCCTGGGTTCTACAAGAAAGCAGGCTGAGCAAGCCATGGGGAGCAAGCCAGTAAGCAGCACCCCTCCATGGCCTCTGTAGCTACTCTCGCCTCCCAGGTTCCTGCTCTGTTTGAGTTCTTGTCATGACTTACTTCAATGATGCACAACAATGTGGTGTTGTATAAACCAAATAAACCCTTTCTCCCCAAGTGGCTTTTGGTCATGGTGTTTCATCACAGCAATAGAAACCCTAACAATATCCAAATTTGATTTTTACTAGAGCTATAAAGACTGTTTAAACCTTAATCACAACTTATTTGACTATTTCCTATCAACTTTTGATTTATAATTGCTCTCTCATGCTTCTCATTGGTGAGTCTGTATGTCCAGACCAGACAGTCTGACCATGGCCATTGTAGTCACCGTATTGGAGACGTGTGATTACATACCCACACTCTAGGCACTTGTATTTACAACATCTATTGCTCCTTCAGCACCGTTGTCAAAGCTTTCTTACGGAAGAGGCCTTCCGTAGCTGCTGTTATCACCTTGATTATCTTTAGCCAGCCGTGGACAGCTGAGGGAAGACATCCCTAAATGTTCTTTTACTTTGGTTCTTTGAGATAAGATCCCATCATCCAGCTTGGATTGGCCTAGAACCCACTTGTTGTGAATTCACACAGATCCCCTGCCTCTGTCGCCTCAGTGCTAGAATTCAAGGCATATGCCACCATGACTGGTTCCATAAAATTTCTTGGTAGTTCACTACATGTAATGACTGTTATAGACGTTTTAGAAAACGTATTTCCTCAAAAATAATTTTCATGTGTTTCTAGCATTGGGGATCAAACCCAAGGCCTTGCCCACCATCCTATCACTGAGCTACCTTGAACCCTCACAGTCACACCTCTTTAATTTAATTTCTTTTCTGCAGGATTATCTAACTATCATCTTTCTATCTATCTATCTATCTATCTATCTATCTATCTATCTATCTATCTATCATCTTATTCCTTATAAAAACTCTCCAAGATAAATGATATTTCTGGGCAGTGGTGGTGCACGCCTTTAATCCCAGCACTTGGGAGGCAGAGGCAGGAGAATCTCTGTGAGTTTAAGGCCATCCTGGCCTACAGGGTAGTTCCAGGACACTTGGACATCTGCAGATATCAAATTGGGGAAGTAGAAAACAGTGTGATAATCCGAGCCTTTCCAGTGGGTTGATATCTTTTCCAAGCTCTTATGCAAAGGCTGACTTAAACTTTGACCTAGTTATGAAAAGCCAGGGTGATTTTGCTGAAGCATTTGTCTCAGGACTCCCCAAGTATACTATTTTAAATCAGGAACGTCCCCTATAGACTCATGTACTTGAATATTTGGTCCCCAGTTCATGGTGGTGGTTGTAGACCTTTCAAGGAGGGGAATTTTGTCAGAGGAAGTGTGTCACTACCGGTCTTGAGGGTGTATAGCTCCATTCCACTTCCTGTTCTTTCTCTTTGCTTCCTGTGTAGGGCTACAAACGTGACCAGTCAGCTTTCCGAAGCCACACCTCCCTCTTCATGGCGGACTCTATATATAAGCCAAAAGAAGCCCTTTCTTCCTTACATGGCTTTGGTAGTGATATGTTTTCACAGCAACAGAAAAAATAATTAGTATATCCATGCCTATGAACCCAGCATCTAGAGCTAGCATGTCAGTTAGTCAAGTAGGGGCTACTGTTTAGATTAAGCACCTTCTGTGGTTTAAATATCCCCCTAACGACAGCATCAATTATCTTGGGATCTGGTTAGTGGTCACAGAAAGTCCCAGCAAAGGGATGCCTTCAGCCTCCTATCCTCTTTCTTTGAGTGCTGCTGCCCCTGTGTGACACCTTCCCCCATCTCACTGTGATTGCCAAGCCCTGGGCAGGAGTCTGGAGAGCACCACCAGTTAGCGACTTCCCTGGATGGAACTCTTCAATCTAGACTGCTTTGAGCTGGGCTTTGTTTGCCTGAAGGATTTTGGAAGCTTTGTTTTAGCAAAGCAGAGGCCTTTTCAGGGTCTCACACTGAGATTTGTGTGGCCAGCTCTGAATATTAGAGAGCACGTTTGCTCTCTCGCTTAGTATCTGAGTCCTTTCTCTGCGTGTAAGCGCTGAATCCTAGCTGATAGGGGTCAGGGCATGAATACAGTGCCTGCAGCATTCTGGGCCCTCCTTCTGACAACGCCGCAGGCACTGAGTTATTAATTGAAATCCCCGGTCTGCCAATTGCAAGGCTTTCCTTATAATGAAGATCTATATTTTAAATTCAGTCCATCTGAGTAGGAAGAACAAAGGTTCAGCGGTGGTCAGCTGGGTCCTTGTGGGTGGTCAGCTGGGTCCTTGTGGGTGGTCAGCTGGGTCCTTGTGGGTCCTAATGTCTGCTGTTAGGGGAACCGACAAAGGAGGAGCTGAAGTTAAGTGTGTCCTGAGATGGATTCTGATGGGTGTCCCACTGAAGGAAGCTATGAAGGGCCAAGAACATAGCTAGCATCAGGATGGAAGAGCCTAAGTGATGTGTGAATCTTGGGGAGACGTTCTAGGTGCGTGTTTGGGGGAAGTGAGGAATAAGCCAGCTCCTAACCCGCTAAGTGAGGCAAGAAGACCAGGAATGGCCGTGCCACGCTATTGGGAACTTCCAAGGGGAGAGGAAAAGAGAGTCACTTGCATTTGATAGAAGCGTTGTCAGAGGGTGAGAAGCTCTGCAAATAACAGGGTTCAGAAGACAGGAAAGGGGCCACTGGGAGGATCCAGCAGAGAGGCCATAGCTCAGCTGGGCAACCTCAGTGGTGACAGAGAGGCAGGATCAGAAGAGAGTTGGGGAGGTATCCAGGGCTTTGTCAGAAAGGGCATGAGGTTAGGAGCTATGAACAATGGCGTGAGATTCCTGTGGGAACAGCAGCTTCCTTGAGACCTACTGAGCTGGGTCCCACTTTGACAAAATGATGTAGACACAATACTCAGGTATAAAATCCTCAAATAGAAAAATTTTAAGTTAAATGAGTTTTTAAAAGCTAGCATAGACATGCCAAAGACCAATGGGACTCTCTGTGAAAAGTCAGGGCTTCACGTCGAGGTTGGTATCCTGCATAGTATCGACTTCCCATCCAGAACCAGGAAAGCAAAGAGTTCACTCAGGGTCTGCGGTGAGACCGTAGGAGACACCTTCCCTACAAGATAGAGACAGTGAAGCGGCTGAGATCATTTGTGCAAACATTTGCTTAATTAGCATGCCATGACAAGTTACATATGATCTCTGTGTGTTTATATACATACAGATCCTGTTACTACTAAACACAGAGAACACAGTGGACAAAGAGGCCTAAAACCACAGAAACTGTGGATGCAATGCTCACCAGAGGCTTCCCACTCCTGCCACACAGACTAGATGGTCTCTGTATATGGTGGTGTGAAAGAAAGTGGCTCCCAGAGGGAGTGACATTATTAGGAGGTGTGGCTTTGTTGGAGTGGGTTTGGTCTTGTTGGAGGAAGTCTGTCACTGGGTGTATGTGTGTGTGTGTGTGTGTGTGGGGAGGACTTTGAGGTCTCTTTTGCTAAAGCTTCCCTCAGTGTGACACAAAGACCACTTCCTGTTGTCTGCATGTCAAGACGTAGGACAGTTGGCCACTTTCCCAGCACCATGGCTGCCTGCACGTCACCATATCACACCATGATGATAATGGACCAAACCTCTGAAAATGTAAGTCACTCCAGTTAAATGTTTCTCCTTTCTAAGAGTTGCTATGGTCATGATGTCCCTTCACAGCCTTAGAAACCCTAACTAAGACAGTATCCCTTGGACTGTGAGCCCCAGTACAACAGACAGACAGACTGCTGGGGGCTAAGGGAGAGAGCAAAGAGTGAGAGCACTGTTCTCTTCCCCAGGAAGCCCAGGGTTCCATCCTCAGCACCACCCCCAACCCCTGCTGGGCGGGGGAAACCAAAACAGCTGAAATGAAGAAACTTTGACATTTTGTGACATTTTCCCTATTCCTATCTTAGGAAAGATGCAATTTGAAAGTTAGACTTGTTTAATTTAAAATTGTAAGTCATGATTGTACCCATGTTTTATCAAATAAAATACACTTAGTACCACTGTGTATATACCAGCTCTGGGTGGAATGGTGTCTGATAGGAATACACTTGTAAATTGTATATTTAGGACTGTATACAAGGCTATGGCTTTTAATTTTATAAAAATCGAGCTATTTGCTAGTTATAAATAGATCTTAAGGCTTTTGTCATAAATTTTTTTTTCTGTGAAAATCTGAATCTGGGGACAGTTTCTGTAACTCAAGGCTCTCGTGTTTAAACAGAAGTGTCCCCATTAAGGATGAGAAGTAAAGAGTCATTTAAATGCAGTACATAAAATCTTTCAGCATCTTCTGATGAGGCTGAGGCTTACGCTAAAGTCACATTTATTGATTTTAGAAACAAGTACAGGTGATAACAGAGCGTGGTCTGTGAGGTAATAGTTGGGGTGTGGGAATGGGGAGGATGGGTAGCAGGGGATGGTGGACCCATGGAGCCAAATGGATGGCTATCCTAGGCTAGAAGAATGCAGAGCCCAGAGGCTGCATTTTATAAAGCATTCTTGTGACTTGGTCTTCCAAGTTTCACTTGTTTGGTGACAGCGTTATATTAGAACTACAGACAGGCATGTAGAATTCAGAATTTTAGATTGAGAAAGGGTCTACCAAACACACCTTATTTTCATGTTAATTTTGAGTGGATCCATTGAGGTGTTTGACAGTGGTATAGATGACCCTGTGTGTGGTGAGGTTCGGGACTTTGAAAACGGATTCTTTCGTGGTACTCATTTGTCAGTCGGAGATATTTCTCTAGGTTTCACCTCATTAAAATCTACCAACCAAGACAAAAGTAAGACTCTTCACGCCTAGAATAGAGAGGTGTGTGTCATTTGAAGTCAGATCTCAAAGCAAACCACAGAGAAAGAAACCTGTGGTCAAGACGACACATTCTTGAGAAGAGACAGTAGAGATAGACTGCTTAGCTAGTTAGTGGTATTCAGCCATGACTCAGACAGTCCGAGAGAATTTGAGCAGATATAGCAATAGCTGATTTGTATGTGCACATGTTCCATAAACCAGAGGTCAGCCCTGAGTGCGGTTCCTCAAGGTTGTATGCTAGGCTTCTTTTTTTCACTTAAGACAGAGTCTCTCCATCTTGGAGTGTGTCAATTAGCCTGGGTTGCCTGATCATCTCTAGCATTATAAATACTTCACACCATGCCTAGCTTTTTATGTGGGTGCTCACATCCGAGCCCAGGAGAGTTGTGTTATACAATTTGTCCATCGGACTCCGCATTGTCTGTATTGTCTAATCTAATTTCCACAACAAATATACAAGGTAGCAGTATTTTTTGTTGTTTTAAAATCAGTGTTAGGGAGTTAAAGAAGGCCTGTAGATGGATGAACTGGCCAAAGCCTGGGAGAAGGCTTTAACCACACCTGACTGTCCCTGCAAGGACATTGCATTTACTGTCTTTTTATTCTGCTGTCTTTGAGCTTTGGCATTATGGGTAGTTTAGTGACCACCCTGCGCGCATTGTCCTGTTACTGTCGCCAGACACCTGAATAAGACAACTTAATGGAAGCAAGGATTTTTTTTTTCCTTTCCACTTTCGAAAGTTTTAGTCCATCTGTGAGTGGGTATGAGAGGTGAGATTCACAGCGGTGGGAACGCATGGGTAGGATGACTTAACATAGAGAGGAGACAGAGGAGAAGAGAAAAGAGGCAGAGCTGGGCTGTAGCTATCAGGACAAGAGTGTGGTGGCCTGTCTCACCCAGCTAAGCTAACCTCGTATGGTCCCACAGCCTTCCAAAACAGTGTCTCCCGCTGGGGACCAAGTGTGAAAACAGATCAGTCTGTGGGGGGTGTTTCATGTCCAAATCATAACAATCACCAAGAGCTAAAAACAAAAACCTCAAAAGAAAAGAAATCAGCAACAGCAAAACAACAACAAAGAGGTATATATTTCAGGGGACATCTTTTTTTAAAAAAAGATTTTGACTAAAACCTACGCTTTCCAAACATGGTAATAAGAATTCTCCCATCAAAATAAATCTTTATATAAATTGTAACTTAAGAGAGTCTTAATTTTAGGAAATAAAAAGACAACCTAGAGAGACACTACTAGAGAAACACAAACCAGTTTATTGCACCAAATGGAAACCAGATCAAGAGGCCCAGGTCAGGCCTGTGAAGAGCTGAGGATGGCATCAGCCATGTAGCCTGTCCCTGCCTGTGGTCCGTCACCAGCTTGGCTTCTCAGCCTGCGGTGGCAGAACTACTTAGCAGGTGGTGGAGAGTGGGGCTGGGGGTGTGCATGGACCCCTGGGGGTGTGCAGGGACGTCTGGGGGTGTGCAGGGACGCCTGTGGGTGTGCATGGACCCCTGGGGGTGTGCAGGGACGTCTGGGGGTGTGCAGGGACCTCTGGGGGTGTGCAGGGACCTCTGGGGATGTGCAGGGACCTCTGGGGGTGTGCATGGACCCCTGGGGGTGTGCAGGGACCTCTGGGGGTGTGCACAGACACCTGGGGGTGTGCAGGGACGTCCGGGGGTGTGCAGGGACGTCTGGGGGTGTGCAGGGACCTCTGGGGGTGTGCAGGGACCTCTGGGGGTGTGCAGGGACCTCTGGGGGTGTGCAGGGACCTCTGGGGGTGTGCATGGACCCCTGGGGGTGTGCAGGGACCTCTGGGGGTGTGCACAGACACCTGGGGGTGTGCATGGACCCCTGGGGGTGTGCAGGGACGTCTGGGGGTGTGCAGGGACCTCTGGGGGTGTGCAGGGACCTCTGGGGGTGTGCATGGACCCCTGGGGGTGTGCAGGGACCTCTGGGGGTGTGCACAGACACCTGGGGGTGTGCATGGACCCCTGGGGGTGTGCAGGGACGTCTGGGGGTGTGCAGGGATGTCTGGGGGTGTGCAGGGACGTCTGGGGGTGTGCAGGGACGTCTGGGGGTGTGCACGGACCCCTGGGGGTGTGCATGGACCCCTGGGGGTGTGCAGGGACGCCTGTGGGTGTGCATGGACCCCTGAGGGTGTGCATGGACCCCTGCAGATGTGCACGGACCCCTGCGGGTGTGAAGGAACCCCTGGGGTGTGCACTGACGGCCATCTATCACTGCTAAGTCTCTTCTGGAGTTGAAAGGGCCTGGGCATCTTAATGATTCTCATCTGTTGTCACTTTCAGTTTACACAGCAAATGAGGTTACAGGTCACCCATTATCAGGCCCTGTGTCCTGGAGGTTGCAGGGACAGCAATGACATCCCCTGATGCCACAGGGGAGGCACCTGTCCTCATTATCGGCCCACACTGCCTTTCAACCAATGGCATGTGGACAGCCAGGCTGAGAACTTTCAGTGCTTTTCAAATAGATGAACGTTTACAGCCTTGTAATGGCTCTCAGAAGCCCATCACGTCTTCATGTAGAAAGTGATTTGGAGTAATTAAATATAGTAGTCAGTGGGACAGAACACGGAAAATTACTAGAATAAATTGAGTTCGTTTTCCCACTTGGAAGAGAAAACAGACACCTTTGGTGATCTGGAGCAGTCTCTTCAAGAAGAGACAATTAACTCCTTTTCTATCTGTTTCTCAAAAAAGATATTTAATGACAGGGTCCCCTGCCTTGCAATTCAACACGGAGCAGTTTGTCAATCACTTGATTTAACGACAGATGTTTGAGTTTTCAGAACAAACTTTAAGAGCACTACAAACCAGGTGTTCTCAATATTGTTATTTTGAGAGGGAAAAATGTTTATTTTCACCTTGTCGCAGATGAAAAAAAATAGTCTGTCGATGGAGCTGAAGGGAGGCCCAGAGCACCGGCTTGGAGAAGAATCCCTAACCGAGCTGGCGTTCTGCCTGTGGAAGAAAATCACCCTAAATTTGGATTTTCTGGAAATTCAGATATCAAATTGACTTTCTTATGACCTCAGGGTTATTCTGAGTCAGTGAAATCTGAGTGCCTGTGGTCATCGGAAAGGCTAAAAGCCCAGCGATTGAAGAGGTGAGGGCAGCCCGTGATGGACGGCAAAGAAGCCTTTACATCTTGAGCCCCACTCGCTCCTGGTGTGTCCCCCAGGGTAAAGCAAAGGACTCACCCAGTGTTCCATAATCTGTTTCCCTGACCAGCAAGGAGTAGGTGGAGGAAACGTAAAATCACAGCTGTGACTTTAAAAAAAAAAAAAACACCAAAATTCCAAAATGCATACCCTTTTAATGGGCAGGTTGATACCAGGTACAGCTGGCTTCACGCTTGATCCTACCTGTATGAGGTGCCACCCGCCCCTTTTCTTTTTCAAAAAACTTTTTGTGAAGTTCGCTGAAACTAAATGTCTCTGGTAAAACACAAGAGAGCCAGAGACAGTGAACCCCAGTCCTCACAGCATCTCACTTGAACTCACTTCTAGTCCCCAATACAGAAAAACAAAAGAAAACAACACACACACACACAAACAAACAAACACAAACACACAGAGGGAAAAGACCACCTGGATGTACACTGTCATTTATGGCTTTCTGTGTCATCATCACCCTGTAATAACCTAGGAGGGTGACGCCGCGGGAAAGCTGTTTTAAGGGAGACAACTACATTTAGAAGGCAAAAAGGATCACGTTGACTATTACAAGTAGATTTTCACTATGCTGGAATAGGCTAGGTGATATTCTTCTAAGAACAAGCCCCCCGAATGTTACTGGCTTTAAACAACAAACTCGATGTTCGTCTTGGGTGTCGGTGTTTCTCTGTATCCCGGACAAGTAGAAGCTGATGCCTTGAACACAGCAGGCCTTGTACTCAGGAGGAAACATTCTGTTTGACCTTGCACAACCACCTCCGTTCAGAGGTTGCTTTTAGAAATAGAAATACCTATTTGCTAGAGCAGACATGGTCCCTTATTACCTGGTAAAAGAATAAAAAGTGTAGAAGTATTTGCTATGGCGATGGCATGACTTCATTTGCTGGTTGGATCGCAACAGCAATGGGTTGGTGGGACATTTAGGTAAAACAGAAGGTGGGGAGCCTTGAGTAGCATCAGTAGTCGGACATGGTTTTGCTAATTTGCTCCTAAGGAATGTTCATAACCTCGATTCGCTTCTTAAATCTGTGATTTTGATAAAAAGTATGTAGAGGCTTCTGGGGCTTGGGTTGCAGCTAACCCTTTGGTAAAACATTTGTCCTACCGTGCATCCATCTCTGGTTGCATCCCTAGTTGTTGGGGGATGGTGGTGAGGGGACAGAGGCTACACATCTAGAGAAAGATGACTTAAAATAAATGCACTGCTTTAGAAAATGAACTCTGTTCTTCTGCGGGTCTCGCATTGGGCTAAAATGCTAGAGATGGCTTTTCCTCCTCAGAAAATTTAGGAGGGTTCCTTTTGTGTTACTGTTGCCAAAAAGCCAGCATGCCAGGGGTCTCCCCCCAGCTCTGTGAATTGTGCTCAGCCTCGCAGGCATGAGAGGCCAGCCCTGCCTGCCACATCATCTATTCTTGTTTCACTAACTACATCTGTAAAGACACATCATAATTGCAACATAACAGCAGCTTTATGCTCCAACATAATGATTAAAGAATATCAATAATGCAGGCTCCAAGCAGAGCAGACAGCACTATTTCCTTTTCAGACTGGAGGAAGCCAGAAGGAGCTATCAATGAAGGCTCCAGCCCATCAGCCAGCCTAGAAATCAATAGACTGAGCCATTGCACACACAGCACAATCCATTCAGAACCTCCTGGTCCTTTTACCATCTCAGGAGTAGGGATCCATCTTCCAAAATAGACTTTGATTTTCAGAGCATATTTTAGGGAACCGGACAACAAAACCCTGTTTGCTCAACTGCCGCAATAGTGGAACAGTCTCGAAGAAGTTAGGCATTTGAAGTTTATTTTCTTAGTACGAAGCAAACCACAGAATAGATAAAACTGTTTTATGGCCTACATCTGGTTGGACCATCAAACACATGGTCGTACAGTCAAGAACCTGCAGCTGGGAGTACTGTAAACCCCTGACTCAAGCGTGCAACCTCGATAAGCGCAGGGCTTGGGGCAAGGCAGCTCCCTTAAGCCTCCTTGGGTATTTACGACGTGTAGACATTGGAACAAGGAGGCTTGCTAATTAATCATGCTTCTTGTTGTTATTGTTCTTCATTTGGACTGTTTTACTTTGTTCTAGATAGAGCTCTTGTGTCTCCATAAAACTTTCATACTTTATTTTATGTGTAAGTCAGGATTCTCTTTCCTTTATTTTGTTTAGGTTTACTTTTATTTTTAATTATGTGTATGTCTGTGTATGGGTATATGCACATGAATGCAAGCCCCTAATCAGATCCTCCCAGAGTTGGAGTTACAGGTAGCATTGCGACATATCCAGGATGAGGTGCTGAGAATTGAACTTGTGCCCTCAGCAAGAGCAGACCAGGCTCTTAACCACTGAGCCATCACTCCAGTCCCAGATGCCAGCACTTATCATAGATGGTCTCCAGATAAATTCGATGGCTATTCCAAGGCCCGGGGAAAATTTAACCTCAATATTTTCATGCCTGGAAGAGAGTTATTGTGTCAGTGAGTGAAGTACAGGACACTAGTGATATTGCCTTGAGGAAGGTGTGTTCACTAAGGTGAGCTCACTAATCAGTGCAAAAGATCACATCTCTATGACATAAAAACACGTTATCTGCACAGCACAAAACTGTTGTAAATGCTAACGTTATTTCTTTTATCGTGGCAGTCTTCTGGAACTCAGGCTAGCCTTGAATTCATTACACAGCTTAGCTTGTCCTTGAACTCTTGATCCTCTTGCATTCCTTGTCCAAGTGCTGGGATTAAAGGTGTGTACCACCACACAGCTATCTATCCTGCATTCTTAAGAACTATCTTTAACTTGCAGTAAACACAGGAATTAGGGAGGCTCTTAAGTAGCCCTGGCTTGTGACTCACATAATAAAGTACCTGGCCTCATGGCCCCCATCCTGCTTCTTGGAAATGTGGGGGTGTGGTGGGTGTGGAAAGCAGCCAGTCAGAGGTTCTCTTGAACCCCTCTGTTCCACCAAGGTGAGAAGAGGCCAGCAGGCTGAGTCAAGGCACAGAGGGATGCGGGCTGGGGATGTGTGAATGAGCAGGGTAAAGGGGTTTCATACTGCAGGAAAACATGAAGTGGAAAGAGAGAAATGGATGTAACATACATGTAAGGTATACATGAGCAGAGGGAGTCCATGGGAGAAAGAAGAAAAAGCAGTGGTGTGGGGGTGTGGGAGGAGATGGGATAAAATAGAGTCAACAGGGATGCTATCAGTTGGAAGACGGTCAGGGACTTGAGCGATGATTTGAAGAGCACAAAGGATGGAGCTACAGACACCTCTCTGAGAGCAGCCTCCCAGGAGGCACAGTGGCTACAAAAATCCTTCAGGTGTATGTACATCTGGCTGTCTGTGGACAATAAGAAAGGGGATGTGGAGCAAACAGTGAGGTAGAAGCCACCTGTGCAAAGAAAGGCCAGGTTGGTATATGTGAGAACAGCACAGGATAGTACAGGATCTTACAGGCATCATAAGCACTTGGACAACTGGTATACCCTTGGATAATGTAGAACAGGGCACGACCTCATAGACAATGCAAATGCTTGAGAGTTTGTTCCTAATAGTATAGAAATCTTTGATGAATTTCTTATGAGTGATGTGAACCCACTTAGATCTGGAATATGTCCTTCATGTTGTTGAGTTACAGGAACTCAAGGGTTAAAACAAGTCAAATTATCTGTCTGCTAGGTCAGGCATCCAGTCTGTGGGAGAGGGGAGGATGGAGTCAGGGAAGGCTGTGGTGCCTGGGGAAACATTGGGTTTTTTATGTATTTTGAAGACAGAACAGTAAGATTTTCTGTGTAACTGGATGATAGAGGGTAAAAGCCAGAGAGAGGGAGAGAGAGAGAGAGAGAGAGAGAGAGAGAGAGAGAGAGAGAGAGAGAGAGAGAGAGAGAGACAATCAAGTATCTGTTAACTTCTGGAGGTAGGAGACTGTTGCTATAACCAGTGGTTAGGGTCTGCATAGTGTCATCTTATTCAAGAACGCCTCACTGCCTCTAACTAGGACAGAAATATTGATTCTAGAACAAACTCCAGGGCAGGCAATAGAACAAAGGGGCAGAAGGCAAGATGTAGATCACTGGTTGAGTGTTTGCCCTGAATGCATGAGGTCCTGGATTCAATTCACAGAACTGGAAAACCAAAACCAAACTAAACCAATCAAACAAAAAGCTCCAGAAGTCTGGGAAGACAGCCCTCAGTCAATAACGTATTTGCCGTGTAAACTTGAAGACCTAGGTTTAATTTCTAAGACCACATTTCAAAAGTCAGGCATGGGTTGTGCACACTTGCAATCCCAGTGTGAGGAGTGTCCTGAGGTAGGTATCTGGCACTCTATGGTGAACTCCAAGTCAGTGAGAGGCCCTGTCTCACCAAACATAGTGGTCAGCACCCAGGGAAAAACAACCAAGATTGGTCTCTGATCTCCACGCTCTCATGCACACGTAAACTCATGCACCTGCAAACACGTGCACCTACGTACACATTAATGTGTGCACGCAATGCAAATGATGGATAAATGGTTTGCTAGTTATCCAGAATATGTAGTGAGTTAGTTCTCTTTCAATGTATTCCAAAGTTGAAATATAAGTAGCTTTCCTAAATCATCTGGAAGCGGTCCTCAGATATAACAAGCATGCAAGAGAAGTGGACAAGGTACAGTTGGTTCTAAACTAGTCCTCCAGAATTCATGACCAGCACCCTGCGTGTCTACAGAGGGAGGAAACTATCCAGGTGGATTTCTCTGACAGTGCCAATTCGCACCCAACTCATCCATGTCCTTGCTGGTTAGAAAAAAAAGACTGTTTTGTCAGAGGCAAACAAAATGTTTTTCAGATATCTCAGTAGGAGAGTGAAGGGTGAGAAGAGGTTGTTTGTTCCCGTTTGGCCTCCCTGGGCCCCAATCCGTAGGAGTTAGCGTCCGGTGTCACAGCCAGGCCACACCTTGGTGATGTGGATTAGAGGGAGGCTGTTGGGATGGAGAATGGAATGGAGAACCTACCTGAGGGGGAAAGATGGAGGACCAGGGCTATTCCTGAAGACGGTGAAGAATGTTTCAAAGCACCAGAAGAAACATAAAGCTTACATTCCTAGATAGAAGATGGATAACATTCCTGGCGTCTAAAATGACTGGGAAATGCCGGAAGGCAGAACAGGTCTCCAGAACAGTCCCTTCTCCTGGTCAATGGGAATTTCTGTCAAAATACAAGGCTTGCATCCCAAGGCTAGTAGCTCTGCCTAGCGTGGAGAATCCAGCCCACACTGGACAGTAACTGTCAGGCACTGTAACCGAACAACATGGAAATTCGGCAAAGAGATATGGAGGGAGGGAGTCGTCTCCCTTTGGACTCAATGGGGTCCAAGTCACAGATTCTGTTCCTTGGGGGAGAAAAACTCTAAAATCAGTCTTCCATGTGCTCAGCACAGACGGCTGCTGGGGGTGTCCTCCCCTGGCCAGCATCCATAGCCCTAAGTGTTCAAGGAGTTGAGTTGTGAGCTTACCAAGGGTCTGTTAGGCCTGCTTATGCAGTTTTATTAGCTATTGAGATCACTTGGCTTAATAACACAGAAAGTGAAACAGTGAAGCCTGATTGTGAGAAAGTGGTTGTTCCTGTGAGATTAGCATATGCATTGGGCAATAGCAAAAGACAAACAACGAAACGAAAAACCAACCAACCAACCAACCAACCAACCAACCAACCAACCAAACAATAACAACAACAAAAAACCAAACCAACCAACCAACCAACCCACCAACCAACCAAGACCTGCTGTGGAGGAGAATACTCCTAATACACGGAGATGTAAATCCAAGGGTCTGCCAGTCAGATTGTAGCTATTATTGCCTTTATAAAACAAATGAACCTTTAAAATGTGTGTGGACTGGGGAGCTGAATTGTGTGCCCTCTCAATACATGTTGGAATCCCAACCTGAGTACCTCGGTATGTAACTGTACCCAAATACGGGTAATTAGCCAAAGAGGTAATTCAATTGAGGTTGTAGTTAACCAATATGATTGCTGTCCATTTACGAAGACAAAATCCCTAGCTACATTCACACACAGAGAAAAAGACCTGGTCGAGAGGCAGCTGGGGTGGGGGGCAGCCATCTGTAGTCCAAGGATAGAGGCCTCAGAAGAAACCGACTTTGCTGCCACTCTGATCTGCATGCCCAGCTGAACTGGGAGAAAATTAATTTCTGCTCTTTAATCTGTGTTGCCCCAGGTATTTGCTATGGCAGCTGAACAGTCTAACGAATTCTGTGTTATTGGGTGAGTTATGCAAACAAACAAGGCAAAAATGCGAGTTACAGAACCCAGCTCAGAAATTTGGTGAACAAATTTAAGTGCAAGGGTTAATATTTAAAGTCCATTCACAATCGCATCTGGGGGCGCACACCTTGCACTTAGAGGCTGAGACAAGAGAATGCCTGGCTCTAGATAAGGCTTGGCAACCTCGGGAGATCAAGTCCAAAACAAAACCAGAAAAGCAAACAAACAAACAAAAATAAACAACCATAAAGCCAGATGTGGCGCGACTTATTTATAAACTGAGGCTGAGGCAGGAGGATTCCCACACATCCAGACAAGCTTAGGTGGCACAATAAGAGCTTGCAATTTCAAACAAAATAGAGCAGAACAAAACAAACAAGGAGATCTAGCTGTTATTTGTTATGATCTGCTAGCTTTGATTCACACTGGGAAATGTTCTCGTCCAATCTAGCGCCCAGGATAGAAGGTGTCTGCTGTGTTTGGGATCACTCTCTCATTTACAAACATTTTGTTAAAGATCTTTATGTTTCGTGGCACTGGCAGTGATATACTCCCATCACATGACAGAAGTCACGGGAGATATCAGAGTTAGCTGCGGTTAACTGTTAACACATCAGTAATAAAGAATGTGAGTTGGAATAAGGGACCCTCACGGAGCATGGAGAACTGGCCTGGGAGCTGTGACCATTTTGGTTGAGCTGGTCTTTTGAGTTGGTGACTGATATCTGAAGATAGGATTTGAACCCATGGAAGCAGTAGGTAGGTTACTTACATGGAAAGGCGGCTCTGCACAAGGGCCCTGAATTTGGAGCTCTCCCAGGCTGTGAAGAGGGGCTTCATGATCTCTGATATTGGGGTTCACAGATCCTCCTTTTGTGGCTCTGCCCAGGGCTTCTGCTACCTGCCTTCACTTTGTACTTGGGAATGGACTGTGTTGTCCTAACAGAGGAGGTGCTCGGTCACCTCTCTGTGCAGTTTGGTGCCACCTCCCCATGAGAGCTCACCTCAGGCTGTGTGGTCTCTGGGGAAATATGTTGAACACTGCACTGAAAAGCACCCAGGTTTGTGGTCGTACAGTTCTTTGACCAGAAGCCTGACTCAGTCGTACTGGATTCAAATGAAAGTGTCACTTAGGCCTCGTTCTCCCGGGAGGCCCCAGGAACCATCTCCTTATTACATTAGTCCCCAGCTAACAGCCTAAGGCCACTTCCTCTGTCTGGCCAGGAAGATCAGGGAAGGTCATTCAGACCGCTGACACTTCCCTCTCCCAGCATGGTCTTCAGGCTCCTATAACCTTCATGTCCCCCCTTCCACAAAGTTCCCTGAACCTTAGGTGTAGTAGTTGTGTTATAGATGTTCCATGTATGGCTGGGAACCCCATGGTCACTTATTCTTTGCTTTTTGACCAACTGTAGATTTTGATAATAACGTCTGTCTGTTGCAAAAAGGAAATGTCTTTGACGAGATGTGAGGGCTGCACTTATAATGGGTGTAAGATTGAGTGTTTAGGGGGCAGTTGGAAGTTATCTTACTTTACTAATATGGCAGTAGAAGGTTCTCTTCCAGGGTCCACTGCTTCTTCAGCCATAGGCTTTTGGGTAGGTTTACAGTGCCAGGCGTGAGCTTCCTCCAGTTGATAGGCAGGCTTTTCAGCTAATTAGACGGCTCTTCAGCTAATTAGACAGCTTTTGGTTGCCCGCAAGACACAGATGCCCCTATTACACCACTATGGGTGTCATAGGGTGTCCCTGGACCCATCATTGTTCTGGGTTTCAGGCTGTGAGGATGGGCAGGACCCTTGGTGTCTTGCATAACCTCTTCTGACACCATGAGAAACAGTCCCCAAAGAGGAGGCTTCCAGGTCAATTCTAGCTTGATGTCCCCAAGTCTTATAACCAAAGTATGTGGTTTAAAACAACAGGGTCTTATTTTCATGTCCTGACAGGCAACAAAGAGCAATAGCAACAACCTATACTGTTTTTTAGGGGGTGTCTTTTGGACTCCCCCACCACCAACCCACAAGAGGAAGGGAAATAATTTCTGCTTGGCCATAAGATTCTTGTGTGATAGCCCATGGCTCCTGGAAGGATTAACTCACTGTGTGGATTAACTGCATTAGGATTATATGTATGTATATTTGTGTTCATTATATAGTATTAGTGCATTTTAAAATAAGCTGAAAAATAGGTTTCCCCATTTCTAAAGGGCCGTTATTACTGAACTGAGTCTACCTGGGTCATCTAGGACATTTTGTCTCGCAGACGCTCTTATTTGTATCCCCGACCTTGCTCCCCTTTGCCGTGCTCACAGTCCTAGAGGATTGGTGTATGAGCATTGTGGAGTGACATGATTCTGTCTGCGTTAGAGACCTCACCTACATTCCTGTCAGACCCCAGTGTTCTCCTCTCCCACCGCCGCCTCTCTCTCTCCCTCTCTGCAGAGGTTCAGGCTTTATTTGCAGGCTGTCTGCTGAGCTTCACCTTCTGATGACTTCACACCCATCTCAGCTACATTGCTACTCAGTTATGGTGCAATGCCTCTGCACCCATGTGTTTCCTATCCCTCACCACCTCAAAATTCCACAGAGATATGCAATTATTCAAATTTTATAGGTGATCATCTAAAAATAAAATACCACTTTCGAGGGTGCAGAGTTAGCTGCTGACCTCCGTATCCACCTTCGGTGTCTCTAGATGCATTGGCAAAGGATGCAGGGTAGCTGTAGAGAGGGAGAAAAATCATTCAGGGAGATAAACAGCAACAGGTCTTTGAAATGGCAACTTGGTCTTCACTTCTCATATTGAAACTCTGTCTTCCCCTCAACACGCCAAACTCCCCACTGTCTTAAGATATTTGCAAGAAATAAAACAAAACCAAGGAAACGTGTTGGAATAGCTTTCACCTTACAGGGAAGGACACAGCTTGCTCTTTAGCCAGACATGAGTAACTATGGCCTGGGGATACAGATTCAGATTGTCTCCAAATACCTGACTCCAAAAATGTGGCAATGATTTCATGACATTTTCCTAGTAGGTATAGAACAAAAAGTCAAGCGGGACATCTTTCAAATACCTTGGTGAAAACATCAGGGAGGCAGGGTGTAGCAAAGCGGGGAGTATCTGCTGTAGTGTTGGATATTATCTGGTGACAGTCTTAGCTTTCGAGTTGGTGGAAGGCAGTGGTTTGCCAAGTTAATACATTTCCAAGGTTTTACCTGAGAGTCACAGGACACAGAGCTGGGCAATGGATATCTACTGATCCTCCAAAGATAGCCCATGATGATTTGACTCTTGATCTACACCATTGCAATGTTCCACAGTCATGACATTCTAATCCGTCTGCCTTTTCTGAATGTTTTCTGGGAATTTCCGTTCACAGCAATCATATAGAAAGAAATGTGTGGCTCTCATCCAGGCTGTGCTGGGCTGAAGGCACAGCTCAGCAGTTAGGAGCCCTAGCTGATCTTCCACGGGTCCCAGGTTCGATTCCCAGCATTGGCACTGCAGTTTACAGCCGTCTGTGACTGCAGTTCCAGGATAGTTGGCACCTTTTTCTGCCCTCTGTGGGCACCTCATGCCAGTGATGCAGGCAAAAGACACATACACACAGAGAGATAAGTCTAAAAAGATGCTTCCACTTTAATGAAAAGTGTTTTATAGACTATATATATTCTGATCTGGCTACACTGGTCACAATTTTCTCCCAGTGCAACTCCTCCTCTATCTTCTCCACATTCCTACCCACCCAACTCTTCCTTTTCTCTTTATTTAAAAAGCAAACAAAACCAGCAAGAAACACATACACACACCCCAAAAAGCCCACATAAACCCCACAAAAATGGAAGCCCAAATGCACGCGTAAAAGACTATAAAACACAAGCAGAGTGAGATAAATTGTATAAGAAAACACCATCAAGTGAGTTTTGTGTTGGCCAAATGCTCTTCTGACTGAGTGCTCCAAAGTCTCTTGTTCTTTCCCCATTGTCCAGTCGTGGGACTCTGTACAAGGAAATGCTTCTCTGGTGTTGGCTGAAAGAGACACTGAGGTATAGGCCCAGCACTATGTCCTTAGGAGTCATTTTATAGCTATGTTCTCTCAGTGGAACAATAGTATTTGGTTTTCCCCTAGGCGCACAACCTATCCAGCCTTGGGTTCTTGGTCATCCACGCAGTGTGTTAGAAGCACCTTTGAAATTATTTACAAGGTTGGCTTAGTTGACATCTGAGATGGGTTGGACTTTTCCCCTTTATTCATACAGTCCAAAGAAAGCAGCATCCCTCCATTGGCCCTGGAGACAAGTTGACATCGTCCCCTCTCTTTGCCAGGCTGCCATGTTGTCCTTAATGCCCTCAGAACTTAACAGCAGGCCATGGCTCTTCCATCCCTGTCTTTGTTGGGAGAGCCTGATGAAGGTGGAAGCGATCAGTATCCCGAGGACACGTGGACCACTAGCATCCTCCCAGGGGTGTGTGCACCACAGGAAAAAAAAAGAGTGGTGATGGATCTTCTGAAGCCGAGCCTCCTCTCCACACACATTCCCTGACCTTCAAAGAAGGTTTCGGCTTTGATTTTGCACGGGAGAGGTATAGAGTCAGAGGTTTTCTCCGTCGCTTTCAACACTACCATCATGAAAAGGGTCTGCCAGCCCAGATGTTGAATGTCTTTTAAGGGCCGCTTCCCTGAAAATAATCAACAGAAATGAAGTAAATAAAAAAGTTGGCACCGACCCTTTCAGGTTGTTCTGAAGCAGACCAGCTTCTTAAGGACATAAAAACACCTGTACGCGGCGCACACCTTCAAAGCACAGCCTGGACAGGAGCCCCACGAGAAAGTGGATCGTTGACAATGACAGCACACGGAGCTCGTCTGCATTTACCCTGTTACCAGCTCGCTAATTGCTAGGAAGTGGGAGATGCAAACAAGATCAATACACATCCACTTCCAGCGAAAGCGACAAAAACCAGCTTATCAATAAACTGCCGGCAAAGCCCGCGAGGAAAGCAAATGAAATGCAGATCTGACAAATTAGCCCGGAGCTCTGCGCACAGTGGGATCACTTCAGGCATTTAGTCCCGCCACTTGCCCAGATGAAATCCTACTGGGAGTAACTGCTGCTTCAGCCTCGGCTGGCAGGGACTCATGAAAGGAGCTCACCGACAGCACAGAATTCACAGCCTTCGCTTTCAAAGCTGCAGTTTGAAAAATAAATTTGTGTGTTAAACATTAAGATGAAGTTTAATACCCACTTGTTAGAGTCCTTTGAAGAGGGAGAATAGGATACTTTGTTCTGGGACAGATCACTGGCTTGAATCTGGCATCACTTTTATCACGTTTCCTTTGAAAGATGTTTCTGACTTAACACTTGACCCCTCGGAGAAGATAAAAGTCCTATATTCTATTGACAAAAATGTGTGTTTGTGCAAATTAAATACACCCTCTTTAATCACAAAAATAGAGCTCAGTGACTTCGAAAGTCTACGGTTTAAAGCAAAGTTTAAAAAATAGCAAGCTCCCCACCCGACATTAATAAACACGTTTATGTGTGCAATACTTAGGTGTGATATGTATACTGATAGCTTATTATATATTGTGGTTTATTTAGAATTTTCAGGATGACACATAAATCATTCTGAATATATAGTCATGATTTATTTGTTGGGGAGCAAGGAGACAGAGAAGACAAAACCACACAAGTGTACCCATGTCATTAAGACAAAAACACTAAAAAAAAAAGCCAACAACAACAAAACTCCGATACTGTATCCTAAGGAAACATTTAAGAAAATGTAATTTTAAAATCATTGGTGTCTGCGTTTTCCCTTAGATAGTATGATATATATGGGTCTGTTGTGTGGTACAAGGGATCAGGAAGTCTGAAAGCATTCTAAATGATTCTTGCCAGGTCTCAGCGTTGAGAATTTGTGTGTATACACTGTACATGTTGTGTACATGAGTGGACCATTCCCCAGACTTGCTCAATCACATGCGTTTAAGGACACTTCATGCTCTACTACAGCTCACGCATCTCAGCCTTTTGGGGGCCTCCACAATCATTGGAAGGCTGGCTGGTGTGTGTTGTTTGTTTGTGCACACCCCGTGGGAACACACACTACAGGGAGGGAGCCACCTTTGTCTCTCAGTGCTTGGGCCCCATTTGGCTTGAACCCGGGGAGGCCCTGCGCAGGCTGCCACAGTCTCTGAGTTCTCATCAATCCTGTTGTGACAGGAGGACGCTGCTTCCTCGAAGCCACCTGTCACCTCTGGCTCTGCTCTCAGTGTTTCTGCCTCCTCTTCTGCATAGTTCCCCGAGCCTGTGGGATCTGATCACAGCCCCAGGGCCGATGCTCACCCTCATCCCTCTCTGTGTTCATTGCTGTGTCTCCAGTCTTGACCTCCACAGGGGCACGTTGAGATTAAGGACAGGACATCTGCTCTGCTGGGTGGGGATCAAAACTCAGGTCCTCAGGTTTGTACAACAAGCCCCTCGTCATGCCCTTTATTAGACTTCCACAAGACACATTGGCTTTTTCTCAGCATTGAGTTTCTAACTTTTCAGAAAACTTGTTTTTGTAACACTGAGATATACTGATGTTTTTAGGAGGAAAGAAGTAATAACATAGTCGTTATTCTCATATAATAATAAATGTGCAAGCGTTAGCATTTGGAGAATATTGTTTTTCAGTTCATTCAGATTCTATTTAGACTTTAGGTAACGTGGGTTTTAACACTAATTAGAATGTCAGATGGTTTATGTGAGTGGCTGGGAACTGCTGGGAAAGAGGTAGAATTTCCCTTTGTGTGTGTTTACGTGTGTGCATGTATGTGTTGTATAATATGCTTTTCATATCTTAAGGTTGTATTATAAGAAGCTTTATGAGCTGTCCATAATTCTTCATAGATTTTTTTTGGATGAAAATGATTTCAATGAAAACAGAGCAAGTTTTCTTTTCTTCTGTTTTTCAAGTAAGGGAAGAGGTTTTGCTTTGTAATCAAGACAATATATTTCTTTAAAGTGGGATTTCTTGACATTTATAGTGCTGGCGACAAGGTCATAATTTCCATCGTAATGAGATGATGTTTAATAATACATGGCCCCTAACACGGAGAGCAGCTCCCCATCCAGCACACCAAGTTCCTGGTGAGTAGTTCCCATTAAGTTTGGAGGAACTCTGATGAGGTCACAGGCAGACTAGGCTGCTCCAGTGGCCTTTAGTCTATGGGTCTTCCATAATCCAAGGCTCTTCACACCGTGTTTTCATAGACCGAAAGGTTTTGAGCCAAGAATTCTGGATTTTTTTTTTCTGGTCTTACTTTAGGGAATGGTGATGGTGAAGAAAAGCTACAGTTATTTGCATGACTTTGTAATGGCCGGAGCTGAGAAGGAGAAGGTGAGAGGACTGGACTTGGGTTTGGGAAATACTTGATTTTTTTTTTTTTAGATTTTGAATTATGTCAGGTGCAAAGGCATTGCCATGTTGCAAGAAGAAAGATTATGTGTGTGTGTATATATGTGCATGCATGTATGCATGTGTGCATGTTTACACATGCGTGTTTTGGCAGTTGAATGTGTGTATGTATGTGAATGTACACATGTACATGTATGTGTGTGCCTGTGTGTACGTATGTATATGTGTGTATAGGTGTGTGTGTGTATGTGTGTATGTGTGTGTCTGAAACCAGCTAGCACTTTTTCTAACCAGCTTATCATCTGGTGTGCTTACTTAGTGCATTTGTTAAGTCATTCCTGTTCATTCCGTTTGATGGAACGTTGATCTGTCATTATTTAGCATGCTTCTGGCACAAACATGTTTTGCAGGGTACTTCTTCAACTGCCAACAATGCTCTGAACAGTTAAAAGGAAAACAAAACAAACTCTAGAGGAGGGTTGAAAAGATGTCCTAGCAGTTAGGAGCACTTGCTGCTCTTGAAGAGGACCCAGGTTGGGTTCCCAGCACCTGGCTGGGTGTCCCACAACCGCCTATAAATCATGTCTCAGAGGATCTGATACTCTCCCATGGCCTGCTCAGGCATAACAAGCTCAGGCGTGACGACACATACATCCATGCTGACACTCACTAAATGGATGGATCTAGAAAACATCATATTGAGTGAGATAATCCAGACCCAGAAAGACAATTATCATATGTACTCACTCATAAGTGGTTTTTAAATATAAATCAAGAAAACCAGCCTACAAATCACAATCCCAGAGAACCTAGACAACAATGAGGACCCTAAGAGAGACTTACGTAGATCTAATGTACATGGGAAGTAGAAAAAGACAAGATCTCCTGAGTACATTGGGAGCATGGGGATCATGGGAGAGGGTTGACGGGGAGGGGAGAAGAAGGGAGGGAAGCAGAGAAAAATGTATAGCTCAATAAAATCAATAAAAAAGATGTAACAGTCAAAATAAAAAATTTAAAAACTGAATCTTAAAAAAAAATACATGCAGTTAAAATCGCACCATTCCTAACAAATGTGAGAAGGAAAGAAAAACACGTGAACACATGCAAGCTTCCCCATGATAGTGTGTGGGCCTGTGTGCCCATGTCTTTTGTCAGCTGCCACTCTGTGGACAGAGTTATCAAGCAGTCAATCCCACATCCAGCTCCACAGCCTGCTAAAGATTGTGAAAAACAGATTGCACTATTTTTCAGGCAGGAAAAAACCATGTCATCCGTGTGAATTTGTTTGTTTTGTTTTTGTTTTTATTTTTTGAGCCAGGGTTTCTCTGTGTAACAGCCCTAGCTCTCCTGGAACTAGCTCTTATAAACCAGGCTTGCCTCAAGCTCACAGAGATCCACCTGCCTCTGCCTCCCAAGTGCTGGGACTAAAGGCGCCACCACCACCCAGCTCATCCATGTGAGTTTTTAAATATATTCAGATTTACAGCTACACACACACACACACACACACACACACACACACACACACACACAAAGCCACTGAGATATTAGTCACCTTTATTTAAATATATGCAGGGTGTATAGAAATTGTGGCTTTGGAGACTGGGTAAAGTACGGGCAATGGTGGTGCACGCCTTTAATCCCAGCACTAGGGAGGCAGAGACAGTGGATCTCTGTAAATTCGAACTAGCCTCTACAAGAGCTAGTTCCAGGACAGGCTCCAAAGCTACAGAGAAACCCTGTTTCGAAAAAATAAAAATTCCTGTTGCATAGGTGTGAGAACCTGTGTTTGGACCCCTAGAACCTACATAAAATCCAAGCACGGTGGTTATCTCTCTTAGCACTTGTTGGGAACAGAAACAAGAGGATATTTATAGTTCACTGACCAACTAGTCTAAGACCTGGTCTCCCAAAACGAGGTGGGCTACAATAGAGAAAGACATTGACATTGAAATCTGCACACACACACACACACACACACACACACACACACACACACACACACACACACAGACATGAGCACACACATGTAGTCATATACACTTTCTCACACCTACATTTACATAGGAGCACAGCTTGGAAGCACTCAGCAGAAAGATGGGCCCAATGCAGGGTTGGTCGGTGTTTATTAGCTCACTTAGCTCCATATGTGATACCTATAATGGTGAAGTTTGTTTCCAAGGCACTAACCAAACACTTTCTCTTTCTGGAATGCCAGTGAAAGTGTAGGTCCGACTTGAAGGTTGGCTGAGCAATTGTCCACTTCTGCTAGTGAACTCTCAAGAAATCATGACGGTCCACCATACTATCTCTGCAGCCATATGTCTCCTCTCTCCCTTATCGCCGAGGGACTCGAATTACATAATCCATTTGTCAAAACGGCTCTTGTCTCTCGCAGCTACACCTATACTTTCATGTTTGCTGGTTTCACAACATGAAACAGTGGTGTTGCCAATGGTCTGCCTCAACGCCTTAGAATCTACTTTCTCTTAATGACCAGCACTGTGAACGCCCACAATACACAGCCCCAGAAAGCAACGATCAAGCTTTATAGGGACCAAACATCTTTTTTTGTATGGCTTACTTAAATAGTCCCCATCCCTTTTATGCTGTGCTTTCATTGTCTAGAGTGTTTCTAGCATAAAGACCTTAGATACGCTACCTTTTCAACCATTGCTTTGCCACTGTACACGCTTCCAATTCTTTCTTACTTACATTTAAAATTTTTTATACCTTGTTTCTCTCTTAAGCAGATCTGTAGTTTCCTTGGCGGAGATGGGAGGTGTGGTCATTCCTTAAGCCTCTAGCTTGCCTCTTCCTTTGGACGGAGGCCACATGGGAGGGCAGCGTGAAGACACGCAGCTGCTGTGGCTTTTGATGTTTCCTGTAAGACACAGTAACGACTTCTTTTTTCTCCTTCCCGAGATATTAAAGCTGGACTTGAATGTAAACAGCATTGTGTACCTGCTTCATATGCCAGCTATAGTCGGCACCTGTCTGGAAATAGCCTCGGGCTCTTTTAATTAAGTTAGTCACTGACTTCCAGGAAATAACCCCGGGTCACGGTGATCCTTTGCAGCCCTGGAAACTTAAGAGAAGGAAAAACAAGTCAATTACTTCTGGGAGCCTAAGTTAATTTGATTTACACTCTGCTCCAGATAAAAGATGCAGAGAATGGTGGTACTGGCTTGTAAGCCCAACACTTGGGATGCAGGTGCAGGCGGATATTTCAAGTTCAAGGCCAGCCGGAGTTCCCTGAGACCCTGCCTGAAAAGTGTCTTTGTTAAGTGTAATTATATATGACATTCGTACAGAGATACTACACTTTTCTCTGAGCATTGTTCTTGAGACAGCTCTGAGGCTCAAGAGGACTCTTAGGCTGCCAGGCAAATGTTTCCCTTTGACAGGATCAGGACTCAGAGACCCGGTAGAAGGAAAGAAACCGTGTAAATACAAACATCCCTCTGAGGTGATCTGGAAGCATCTTTGATGCTCATGGCAGAAAAGGACTCCACCTTTCACTTTTGTAGATTGAAGCTTGCGCCTTAAGTTTCCATTAGCCTGGACAGTGTGAGTGTTCCCAGCCCAACGGGACAGGCCTTCTGCATCCTCGCCCTTCGCCTCACCAGATCCCACTCCACTTGGAACGAGAGCGTATCTCCTAATGCCAACCTGGTGAGGTCATACAAGGGAGGCCCGTTCTGGAGGCCTGGATGACGGGTCAACAGGGAACATCTTCGCTCTTCTTCCCTAGGTCCGAAGCTTCATAGTTCCTTAGACCACACGCTCAGTGCCGCGTGACTCTCCCACTACAGTGGGGACTATTAATTTCTCAGATAGCACTAGGGGACTCTTAAGTGTGAAGGTCATTCTCAGGCATCTTTTACCTCAGCCCAGAGTGGAGAGAGCTCAGCTGGTTCTGATGGGCTTGCTTCTCCTGTGTCACCAGTATGTCTTGTGGATCACCTCAAGACACCAGCCGCGATCAACAAGAATTTCTGTGCTCTTATCTCTATGGGTGTTGTTTCCTTAGAGCTCAGCTCCCGGTCTCTGTGGATCTCCCTTTGTTAGGCCGATGCTGGCCTCAAACTCGTGATCCTCCTGCCTCCACCTCCTTCGGCGAATCCTACTGGTGCGCCCCACCAAGGATCACGAGTTTGAGGCCAGCATCATCCTAACAGCCTTGGCATGGAACATTTTTAGAGCAAAACTTTTCTAGTTAAAGGCACATTGTCCCCCACATATCCAGCAATAGAAATGTCTTATGTTTCTCTAATGATATTTCTATTTAGGTATTAAATATTATCATTATGAGAGCTACTAGCTTTGTGTTTATCAATATTTTCTTTGCCATATATCAACATAAAAAATAACTGTTATTCAGTCACATGTGGGGGTGGCTGGGGGGGGTAATCCCATTGACTCCAGGTGTGGTGGTAGGCACCTTTAATCCCATTGCTTAGGCGGTAGAGACAAGTCGATTTCTGTGAGTTCAAGGATAACCTGGTCTATGTAACGATTTTTTTTTTTTGCTAGCCAGTGCTATATAGTAAAACCTTGTCTTTAAAATAAAAATGTCATTAATGATTCTGGTTAAGACAGAAGCAGCGGGCTGGCAAACGGCTCAGCAGGTAGAAGTTCTTTCCACATAGGTCTAGTGACGTGAGCTTGATCTCCAGAACCCATACCAAATAAGGCAGAGGTGGTGGCAAGCAGTTGTGGAAACACAGAGCCCTAAGAATCACCCAGAAGCTCATAGGCCTGCAGCCTGGAAGAAGCATCAGGGAGGAAATGACGTGAGGAAGTCTGACCCCATGATGTGGCAAGAGAACCCTGCCTCTCAAAGCTGTCCTCTGACCTCTACACGTGTGTCACTGCTTGGCCACGCCTGTGCTCACATAAGCACCGCACACCACACACGCTAATCAATTAAAAACATTAAAACGAAATTTAATAATGCCCAGCACCAGAATGTATTCATCATGCCGCCAGAGCTAGGTTGCATCATCAGTATTCAAAAGCAGCTGCTCTAAGCCTCCTGGTTTATTTCTCTGGAAGAGCTCAGTGTAATAATTGTGATTTTTACAGGAAAAACAAGGAGTGGGAGCCGTGGTTTCCTGCCTGTCATCTCCGTGTGAGTTTCTGTAGGGGGCTGGGGGATGACTCAGTTCATAGACTTCACTCCGTAGCACCCGTGTGCGGCGTGGAGGGCATCCTTGTAATCACAGCACGGGAGAGCCAGACATAGGTGAGTCCCCAGGGCTCACTGATAGGCAGCCTGGCCTACCTGGTGAGTGCCAGGTCAGTGAGAGACCCTGCTTACACACACACACACACACACACACGAGTAAATACCACCTAAGGATGGCAGCTGGGGCTGTCTGTCCTCTGGTCTCCACATGCGTTTGTACATGTGTGCACAGCATACGTGTATGCACATGAACACACACACATGCACACACACGTACACACACGCACACACATGTACACAGCACACAATGCACACATTTGTACACACATGTACGCAGTACACCCATGTACACACACGCACACACGTACACACACATGTACACACACACACACACTTCTAAATAAATGTCACTCCTCTGCAAGTCATATTTTCACTTGAGTGAAAGAATTTCATTTCTTAGTATTAAGAAAAGTAGTTCAAGGACTACTAGGAACACAGTGGCTTAGATCTCCAAGGGTAACTGAGATAATGAAGGGGTGACTTTTATGATTGCTGAACAATGACCCAAGATACTTCCATTGACTTAGAGATTACAAAAGACTTCACAATGGGCTTCTTATCATCGCCTCTCTCCAGCGTTCAATCCTATCTGAGCCAGGCTTTGTCAGTGGGCGCAGCAGCTTCACTGCCAACTCTTTTCTTCGCTTTGATTCTGAATCTAGCTTCCGGTGCTTTGGTGGTGTGGTTCACACACATGGAGAGGAGCAAGACAGCCAGAACCTTTCTAGGTCGAAGCTATATTTCCTCTGCTCTAGGAAACAATGAAAAGATCCATCCGACTGCATCTGTGTGTTCCAGGATTGCCATCTGGCCTGAAATATATAATACATTTTCATTTTGCCACAAGGCTGGCTCCACAGGGGAATTAGCCCCCTGATAAAATGATAGCCTCAGTTCTTGTAGGTTTTGAAGAAATGCTGATGTAGATCTAATGTGCCCTCCAGAGACAGAGCCTTGGAGATACTGGAATTAGCTCAGATTTACTAGGTTCATTTTTTCAAAAGCACACATATATATAACTGTGATTTACACGTCTGGAGAAGTCTAATTTTCTCATTTCCATACGTTCTGGAAAACCCATTTGGCTCATTGGACATGGTGAAGCTCAGATTCTCACATGCAGTGGCTGAGCCGGAGCAATGCGTTTTCCTCGAAAGAAGAGCAGACTTGCTGCTACCTGGCTCATTTTCCCTTCATGAATTGTATATTGATTTATATGTTGCTGAAACTTTGGCCCATCTACTAAGTGTAAGTTTCTCGGAGACAAGATGTTAATCTGTATTTAATGTGTGCATCATAAGGTTAAATCTGGCATGAAAGGAGACGGAGATTACCACAGTCCCCTGCTTCAGTGCTTCAGGGGAGAGCGCGGGCACACAAATCTAATTTTATAAGGAAATCGCCGAAAGAATTGATGTAATAGAATGGAGGTACTAGAACAAGGCATTTAAAATTTGCATGCTCAGGTGAATAATAAGCACTCAGAAATTATCTCTGGACACTGAGAGAGGCGCGTTTGTGGAAATATTACCACTGTTTTTTTGATAGCCATGACTCAGGTTATTAACTTTGCCTTTTTACAATTTGATTTTTACTATTAAGGTTGCTTTACTACAATCATATTTTATTGTGGATGCTGCAAATGAACACACGCATTTGTGAATTTGAATATATGTGAAATCCATGAGAGAGAGAGAGAGAGAGAGAGAGAGAGAGAGAGAGAGAGAGAGAGAGAGAGAGAGAGAGAAGGAAGAAGAAAGGGAGGGAGGAAGGGAGAGAGAGAGCAAGAGATGCAGAGAGATACACAGAGAGATCTTTGTGGAGTGTGAGAGAGAGACACACATGCAGAGAGGTAAAACGACTTCTAAAATTGCAGGGTTGAACACCAGCCCAATGCCGCTGTTGGGGAGACAGAATTCCATGTGCACTCTGGGAAGACGTCTACGGGTGGAGAGGACATGGGCTGACATACGACGTCATCAAATGTACATATGCATGATTAGGATTTTGATCAAAGAGGTCCCTGAAGGTTCATACTGCCGGTGTGGTTGCCTGCTGGGAGACTTCGGGGAGTGGACTGCACACAGACAGCTCTGAATTACCTGGTGATTTGGGGAGGTGACTGGATCCTGTCAGGCTTCTGACCTCATTGCTTGGTTAGGCCCATGGTGGAGTCATAATCAGATGATCTTATCAGGGGTAGGGGGCATGGTTGGAGGAAATAGGCCCACAGGTCCTGCTCAGGAAGGGTAGAGACTGTTGTGGGCTAGTGGCCATGGGGTCTCTGGTCTCGGGAGAGGAACGAGGAAGCTGCACGACTGTGGATTGAGACCTCTGCGACCTTCACCCAGACAAACCTTCCTCCTAAGGAGTTAATCGGGTATGTTTTGTTACAGCAGCAGAGAGCTGACTGACAGACTGGGTGCTCCCTGGGAGGAAAGCGTGTGCCCATTAGCCTTTCGTAAGTTCAGTATGTCCTGTAAGCACACGCCATATTAGTGCGACAGGGACTACGCTGCCTCCCTTGGAACTGCCTTCTGAATTTTAAAATAAAATTTAAAAAGTGAGAGAGGGAGTTGCGTGATTTCCAAATTCATAAAAACATGTTGCCGTTCTGATTCCAGTTGCCAGGGACTTTATAGGTTCTGAGAGCTCCCTGGGGCTGGTTATAAACAGAGACTGCTCATTTGTTTCCCAGTCACCCAGCCCGAATAATCACACAGAAACGATATTAATGACAACACTGCGTGGTCTGTTAGCTCAGGCTTCTTATTAAGTAACTCTTACATTTGAAATTAACCCATTTCTGTCAATCTGTGTATTGCCACGAGGCTGTGGCTTCCTGGGTAAGGTTCCTTTCTGGCATCTTTCTCCTTCAATAACTACATGGCATCTCCTTGACTCTGCCTATTCTCTCTATATATCTCTTCCAGCCTGGCTATATTCGACTAAGCCATTGGCCTAAACAGCTTTTTATTAACCAATAGTAATAAAACATATTCCTAGCATACAGAGGGAAATCCCACATCAATTGATGCCATGCTGCTTAGCAAGGATGGGGAAGCAGCAGCGCTTGAAGGGGTGGGATCGGCCACACTAAGCATTCAGATGCCACCTCATTAAGGCCACTCACTGTTGTGACTTAGACTCCAGCCAGGTCAGCAGCTGAGCTATGGACGCAGGGGGTGACAGAGAGAAAACAATGAGCCTACCTATAGTTCTAACGGAGCAGAGATAACCTGTGGTCAATCAGAAGGTGCAGAGATCAATGTGGAGTGCTGCAGGAAGGGCAAGCAAGGGAGGTCAGATTAGAAGGTATAGACAATTACTGACCTATCCACTGTCCTTTCTATGGAAACAGCCTGGGTCTGCCTCTGAAACACAGTGGATTCCCACAATTCCTACAGAGGACTCAGTGGTTATTTTGTTTGTTTGCTGTGCTGGGTATTGAAGCTAGGTCTTCACTATGCTAGGTTAGTACTTTATCTCTGAGCTATACCCTTACCCTGTACTCTGTGGTGAAAGCACACACCACACACACACACACACACACACACACACACACACACACACACACACACACACGAGAGAATAAAGCAACCTATTTTCTGACACTCCCTCCCCTCGCTGCCCCACAATGGTTGCTGGTAGCCTTTATAATCACTATTGTTTTTCCCTGTGGATGTAAGCTGACTATAGATGACATTGCGTTGTTTGAATGTCCATGCTCCTCCAATGTTCATGTCTCAGCCGACAGAGGGTATTAGATCCTGTCATATAGGACCCAAATCAGTCTCATTGTTCCTTTCCCCCTTCTATTCTCTGAGGTCACTTGCCAGCCTCATGGCTGAGGAACAGTCTCAACCAGACAAGGCACTCCTGGCTTCTAGGCTGCCCAGTCTAACAGGTTTGTTACAGCAAAGTGAATAAATTCATTCACTCAGAAATTTCCCTGTATTACCTGGTGTCCCTGAGGTCTTAAACAAAAGAGGTAGTAGGAATAATGATTTTATTCAGAGGTGGATCCTTTAAGTATTATGGCTAAAGATATATTTGCAGACTGGAGGTCCTGGATACAGAGTGATTAGTAAGAGCCCATTCCCAAAACAAGCCATTAAAAAGCAAACACAGACTCCTAGGTGAGTCTGTTGAAATCTATAGAACTTCTGCCTTTCAGGATCACGTGCTCTTTCTTCGTGCATCTGCTTGACTTTAGACACAACGCTACCGACCTCGGAAGACTCCAGTGCCGGGGAATATTATTTCCAGGTGTGTGACTTTTGTTTACGCTGCGTTTGTTTAACTCTGTGAAGCTGTGTTACTTTGCCTGTCTAAAATACCTGACAGTCTAATAAAGAGATGAACAGCCAATAGCAAAGCAGGAGCGAGGATAGGCGGGGCTGGCAGGCAGAGAGAATAAATAGGAGAAATTTGAGAGGAGAAGATCAAGAAGAAACAGCAAGAAAACAAGAGGAGGGACGTCGGGGGCTGGTCACTGAGCAACATAGGCAGCCACGGAGTAGGAAGACAGACAGACGTAAGAAAGGTAAAAGCCTGGAGGAAAAGGTAGATGGGACAATATAAGTGAAGAAAGGCTTGGTTAGAAACAAGCCAAGCTATAAGGCCAAGCATCCATAAGTAGTAATAAGCCTCTGTGTATTTGGGAGCTGGGTGGTGCCCCCCAAAAAGTCAAAAGAGTAAAACACCACCCAATACTCCAGAGTTGCTTGTGACCCAGTGTCGCTAATGTCTGAAGACCTCAGAGCTGCCGCAGATAGTTCATGGCAGTTACCTCTCAAACGAAAGGGAATTCTACCATAGCCTTATGACCTGCCGCCTTGGAAGGGACCTAAGTAGGTCTCAACCCCCTGCTGGAGATGAGTTTTTACGGTTGACGGCCTCTCTAGGCACGTGGGCTCTGCAGTAGGATTTGATTCCTCGGGAGGGTTTGAAATGTTTAAGGCACTGTGGATGTCTTGAAGGATAATGTCATACAGCAGTTTGAATGGCAAACAGTGCCAGGGTATAACAGAATGTGGAGGCCAGTATCAGCCTGTGGCTGGGAGCAGAAGTTGAGAGGAACTGGGGCCTTGGCCTACGGATCAGCAGCTCCAGGAGCCTGCCACCTTCTGCCCTCCTCCTGACTTCCAGGTGGACAGGCACCAGGGATTGCAGGCTGTCTCCGTGGCAAAGGCTGATGTTTGTCGCACAGTTCCGCTATGAAAAGCAGGTTCTGTTTGGTGTGTGGGGAGAGGCCAGACTGAGGTGCTGAACACAGAGCCTGGTTTGTGAGGAACAGTGTGGTGTCGTGGGAGAGACGCCAGGGCCCTGGGTGTGAGGTTTGCCTCTCTCTGGGTGTGCCTCAGAGGGAGTGGAAAGGGTGTGCCTGTGGTAAATTGTGCCCAAGCAGATTCCCAGGTTGAAGGCCCATCTCCTAGTACCCCAGAATGCTCCCCGATTTGGAAATGAGGTCCACACAAGTTGCAGTTAGCTAACGTGAGGCCATGCTAAAAGTGGGGTAAGACCCATCACAAGGAAGACGTGGATACAGAGGTGACCGCAGAGAGGACCCTGTGACCATGATGACACACACACTGGGTGAAGCTTTCCTGTGCTAAGGAATGCCAAATAACGCCAGTAAAACACACCTGCAGCTGGGGGAGAAACCTGGGGCGGGTTCTCGCTCTGGCCCCTAAGGTATCAGCCATGCAGACTGACCGCTTTCAGAACTGGAGAGAGTACATTCCTGTCGTTTAAGCCACATGGCTTGTGGCTCTTTATTACAGCTGCCCAAACTATTATAGCCAAGATATGATGAATTATTCAAATTCAAGGTTAAGGGACTCTATTTTAGAAAATGGCATAGGTTCAAAATTTCCTTGCTGCCATGAGCTGTCCCTCCTGCCCCCATCTGTAACTTGAAAGTGGCCATGTACCTACGTTATGGGACTTTGGGCAGATGAAATGCGTTCATATAGTTGGAACGTCGAGTGTCTGACATATATAGTTGGTGAGACACACTGGATGTGACGACTGTTGAGATTGTTTCACAAGTGCACAGTTGATACCAAATGAGTGGACCTGGAGATCTGAGACTATACAGTTCCAGGAAGAACGGTTTGGATGGCGCCTGATGAGGAAGCCATCTGGAATCGCTTGCTGGATGGTGGGAGTTCTAAGTCTCGTGCTCGGAGTGGCATGCGGCAGGTTCCTGGAATCAGCAGTGTTCCTGCCGGCTCGTGCTGCCGAGGAACGCCGTCAGCAGGTGTTTCCACTTGCGAATCCACCTCTGGACAACTGCATGCAATGAGCTCATACCTTAGTGACGGAGCATGGTTTGGAAATAGATGTGCAGGGAGCGACTGATCAACTGCAGAGGGAAAGGAGAACCTGGCATTATTTTCAAATCTACATCCTTTTGAAACAAAGGAACCCTCAAGAAGGAACACTATTAGACACAGTTTGGGCCGAACTTAGCTCAAGGTCCCATGTTTGAAAGGTCAGAGATGTTCATGGCCACATTCAGTTTGTGTCGTATGCCACACTCATGAAAGTTAACATTTCTGTGGAAAATAATATTCTGTAATATCTTGGCAGACTAGGGGACACACACCTGCATGTAAACCCAAGCCAGGGGAATCACGATTGTCAAGTCAGCCTAGGCCGCGGAGCATAGGGAGACCCATCTCAAAACAACCAAACAAAAATGCTGTCTCTGGTTTGTGAAGAAGAGAACAGAGGAAAAGGAGAGGGAGCAGGAAAGAAGAAAGAGAAGTGGGGCGGAGTGTAGGCGGAGAGCCTGAGGGGTTTCTGGTCATGCACAGTAGGGCTCAGCAGAGGCAGAGATGAAAGAGGACATTGTCAAAGCCTGTGATTTACCAGCAGCTACCCAGAGCACACCTCCAGCCACAATGTCCCCTCAGGTCAGAAGGGAGGAAATACACTGACCGGTCAAGCCAGCCCTGCTCTGATCTTGATCTGAGGGGAGAAGAGGGCTGAGGAGGGCAAGAGGTTAATTTCCTGTGGGCTACCTACGTAAATGCTCCTTAAATCTGAACTGTGAGAAAGATGTGCTGATGAGCGAAAACTGGAGTCTCGTTTGTCTCTGAAACGATCCAGAGAGAGCAGAGACCCGAGTGGGCTGTCCTCAGAACCCCGTTTCTGCTGACCAGGCGCTTCCATTTGTGACAGCCTCCTCTTCACAGTAACCGGGTTCATCTTAAAATAGCGGTGGGGAGCCGTCTGGAGTGTGGCTGGCCAGCTCAATGAAGAAATGCTAGGCACAGGACAAGGAAAGACAGATACTCAGAGATGAATGCCTCACTCAGGAGCCCAGTGAGGCAGGGGGATGGACTGGGAAGGGAGCTGAGGTGTCCTGACCCCACCCGTGGCTCTGGCAAAATCAAGACTTCCTTCTTTTTGTGGTAGTCTGGTGAAGGAAAGAGCCTAAAGTTTTTCTTAAATGGTTTATATATTTTATTTCCATTTGCACATTTTTTATTGTTAATTTATAGAAAAACAATTCACTTCTGTTAATTGTGACCTGCGCCATTGCTGAATTCTCTTCTAAGTTATAAAAGTTTTATCAAAGATGTAGGGAACCTCTGTGGAAACAGGCATACCAATTACAAATGTAGTTTAATTTTTTTTTTAACTATTTATTTATTAAAGATTTCTTTTTTATTAGGTTACATTTACTAACTACCCCACGTTTACTAATCTTACAGGATTTTTCAAAGTTTCCAATCCAAATGAAAACATGGTCACTTGCCAAAGTCCCTCAGTCTACTGGGTGGGTTTTTTTTTTTCTTGCTGTTTGTTTGTTGCTGTTGTTTTTTTAATTCAACTACTTTTCTTCAGAAAATTGCTTTTTCAAAGGCTTGGTTATGTGTCTGTAACTATTCTTAACATGAATGGAGTTTTCTTTTCCCAAAGCGAAGTTTCTGTTTATACCTGTTTGAAGAGCTCTTTCAGCCAGGACTCTGGCCTGGGGCCACTGACTTCCAATCTCCCAGCAATTCCTCAGCCATGCCTGCGTTTCTAAATCCTTCCTTCTCTTGACAGCCCTGTGAAGTCTTTTGAGGGTGAGACATTCCTGCATATTGCCTTTCCTAATAATCTAGGTGCTGGAGGTGACAGGCAAGGGGCTGACCTAGCAGTCACAGGGACTCAGTTCTTCGCCCTTAAGAACTAGGTCCCATCTCCCTGATCTTCTCTCCTTGCCATCTCCACAGCAAGGTTCTTTTCTTGAAGTCCTTAGCAGGATGGGTGGTAACAGGACTCCTTGGTGTAGTGGGCACAGGGCAAGACAGTTTGCATTTGAGATGTCTGCCTAGGAGAAAGAATAAGAAGTCATAGACAAGCATAAAGCATGGTGAGATGCACAGAGACCCCAAAGCAGATGCAAGTAGACATTAATAATTGTTCTGGATTGCTACTTCACACTGCAGCAGAGAATTTATTTTTTATTTTATATTTTAACACAATATGAAAAAATATGAAAAAAAAACTCCTGAGACCTTCTCAGCTCTAATTATGAGTGTGAGGTTGCAGGGTTATGCTTTCTTGGACAGGATCATTGATAAATTCCATGGCTAGAAGGTGTTTCTTTTCTTTCTGTCCCCCTTTTTTGTTTTTTTTTTGGGGGGGAGGAAGGGGCATGGTTGGAGATAGGGTTATAGGGTCTCTCTGTACCTGTCTGGAGGCTCAGTCCAGAGACTTTTAGCTTTTAAAGAAATTCTGGAATTTTACAAAGATTTTTAATTTTAAAAGAGATTGAATATTTCAAAGAGACTGGATTTTTTTTTAAGTTTGAATTTTTAAAGACTGTGGGACTCTAAAAATTTGGAATATTTATATTGTAATGCTGATATTCATGTGTGATCTCAGAGATAAACAAGACAGGAAAGGTTATGACTTAAGAGTGATACATTTGTGTGTCAAGTTGACAATAGGTCAGTCATACTGGCTGGTTTTTATATCAACTTGACATAAGCAATAGTCATTTGAAAGGAGGGAACCTCAGTGGAGAAAATTCCTCCAGAAGATCAAGCTGTAAGGCATTTTCTTAATTAGTATTGAAGGGGGAGGGTGCAAGCCACTGTGGGTGGTTCCATCCCTGGGTTGGTGGTCCTGGGTTGTGTAAGAATACAGGCTGAGCAAGCCACGGGAAACAAATCAGTGCCCCTCCATGACCTCTGCATCAGCTCCTGTCTCCAGGTTCTGGTCCTGTTTCAGTTCCTGCCCTGACTTCCTTCCATGATGACCAGGGGAAGCTTAAGCCAGATAAATCATTCCCCACCCCACCCCACCCCCCCGCCCCCAAGTAGCTTTTGGTTGTGATGTTTTATCACAGCAATTGTAACCCTAAGTAGGACAGGTCCCAAGGACTCTGATCTCATCCATGATTAACCCAGTGCTGGTTTGCACCATGTGGAGGTAGTGGGGGCTAGGCAGTAGGTCACTGGGAGGATGGTTTTGAAGGTGTATATTATCCCTGTATCCTTCTGGTCTACCCTTGTCTCTGTCTGTTCCTAGCTGTCACAAGACAAAAAGCTCTCCTCTACCTTGTCTTCCCCCCACGATGTTTCCCCATAAGCACAGAAACAACAATGCCAGCTGACCATGAATTGTAACCTCTGAAACATGGAGCCAAGTTAAATCCTTTTTCCCTTAAAATGGTTTCTCTCAGTTCTGTCACAGCAACGGAGCAAAGAACTAAGGTGCCATGCTTACTGGCTTGTGTTGAGAGAATCCCTGATGCCTTCTGGGTCCGGCCTGATTTATAGCGTATAAACTACATTCTATAACTTATTTGATCTGTGAGCTCTTTAAGTTGAATTTAAATTGAATTAGGGGTGGAGAGATGGCTTAGCAGGTAAAAGCTCTTGACTGGACTCGAATCCTTGGAAACCTTAGTGGAAGGAGAGCGCTGCCTCTCAAAAGCTACCCTCTGACCTCCATAATGCACTGTGGAATAGCCATGGACCTGCACTCACACAAGAACAAATAACAGAAAAATAAAGTAAATAAGGAGATACTTGTGTGTGTATATATACATACCCGTGTATGCTTACATGTCTGAACTATTTGGCTCCCATCCACATACATCCAAGCCTCTACATCCCTGTTGAAATTCTACCCCATACACCGCAGGGTTTGGGGGTTTATTTCTGCAAGGAAACTCTTCCTCTTTGCCTACAGCATGCCAGCCTAGATTCCCCAGATGTGTGCATCCCATTACCTGGTGCGTCTGTGTCGCACTGCCCGCGATGACCGTCGTCACTCATTCTTGTGTAGCAGCTGGCAAGATGATGCAATTCTTAGAAGCTGAGCTTCCTAGAGACCTGGGCGTGGGCAGTAGGCCACTGTAGAGCAGATTTTGCTCATTATGTGGAAAATATCATTTGACTTCCTTCTTGGGACCATGAGGTGGTGACACAAGCAGCTCCTGGTTGGTGAGTGGGGAGGTGACTTACTGACAGGATCCTGTGTGTTCTCTGCCTTCCCAGAGGTGTGCTTCCCTCAGAGGGAGTCTATATTGCCAGGGAACCACGGCGGGGACTTCCAGGAAGGACACTATGACCTTTGGGGAGTGGAGGACCGGAGAGTCTAAGAATCGCCTTGCCTTTCAGAACCAGGAACCCTGGTGTAGGCAAGGATAGCCGGCCACTGTCTGCAGTAGGAGAGAAGGCTGGTGCCACAGGAAGTTGGGGGGGGGTTGTCCTCAGGTCTCGTCGCTTTCAATAGCATCCATGCCCTTGTTTGGAGGTAGAGTCACATGGGAGCCTGCCTGGATAAGGAATCGGGCTGTGGAAAAAGGGCTGAACATGTGAATTTGGGATATTTATTGATGTTGAGATGGCGGGGGGGTCAAGACTTGGCTTGGAACTGAGGCAGTGCTGCGCAGTTCACATGACAGGAACACAAGACAGCCCTGCAGCGGAAGTGTTCAGCCAGCAAGTGAGGCAGATTACACTGAAGAGATGTGGCTCTCGTTCTTAATGTCTGCTGGACCAGCTTAGACTGACGGCATCTTCAAAGCCGTGGTCATGTGTACTTGTTTGACATGCCTCCTCCTTCTTGCACTGCCTACGAGGGTATTTTGTTACGTGAATGAAGAAAATGGCATGGTATTTAAAATGGCTATTAAGTATCAGTCTCTCCATTGAACGTCATGAATATTCCCAGTTTCTCCATTCATTTTCATGAACATGCAGGAGCTTTCTCCATCCGCCTACCCACCCACCGTCATTCCATCTGTCTGTCTAACTATATCTCTCTGTATGTAAATATCATACGTGTGTAACAAGAGACAAAAGGCGTTCTTAGTGTCTTCTCAGAGAGTAGATATGAGCTCAGAAATCCCTTCAAAGAAAGACACTGCAGAACTGTCTCCAATTGAATCGGAATTCTTCTAAGAAGACTGAGTAACATCGTAATTCAGGATTGAGTGTTTAGGGGGGTTGTATTCTTACCTCGTGAGTCAGCTTGTTACGTTAACAAATAACCAAGCTCTTTTCATCGAAAGAAAGGATTTCTTTGGCTTACTCTTTCAAAGACTTCAGTCCATGCGACTTCATCTTGTTGCTTTGGGCCTAGATCTCAGATATGTCAGAAAGGCAGGGGCGGATTCTCAAATGTGGGAACCTCCTGGTCTGCCAGCTTGTCCTGGATCTGAACCTCTGATCCACTTAGGCACCTGATGTGACCTGTAGCCATCCTGCATCAGGCCAGGGGTTAGGCAGGCATACACAGCCGAGCAAAACTGTTCACCTTCAAGGGCACCTAAAACCTCCCATTAGATCCCCTCTCTTATCTTCCACTAGCATCAAGTTGAAGACTGAACTTGGGTGGGGAGGCGCTCCAGTTTCAAACTACAAGTTTCCCATCAGCAGAGAGAAAACCATTTAGTCCGTAACTAAAAACAAGGCAATAAAACCACCCCTAGCTCACGCTCCCTTCTGCTATGGCTTGCTGCTGTGCTGCACAGGTCTGACAGGAGCTGTGAGCTGGTAAGGCCTTGTCAGGAAGGGGAACTTGAACCCCTGGGAATTAGAGGAACTGGTCCTAGAGCAGGAAACAGAGGTGCCAGCCATGGAGTTCATGGGGTTCACAGCTGTGGGCCGGGTGGGGGCTGCTCCTCCCGTGAAGAGCTCTGTAACTTTCTGGCCAACTGATGTGGAAGTCGGCACCAAGTTGCCTTATTTAATAAGGGCTGACCTCGATCCTCCTCCAGGGCCACAGTGGAAATATTCAATAGGAGAAAGTCTGTTTAATAAATACACTTTGTAAATGTTAACTTGAATTCACGCGTTTCTCTTCGTTTTCCAGTGCAGTTCTGCACAACAAGTTCCATCTGGGAAAGCCGCGTCTTCCCCGGATGGGAATGAAGCTCTATTTTATTCCCAGGGAAATTTGAATCCACCCATCTCTCTGGTTCATTTAAGCAGAAACACTAAACTTTACAAAGAGACAGAGGGAGGGGCCCCATTACTGTGAATCGTAGCAGCTTCTGTTTTATATTTTTATTCTGAGGACTAACTTTTTAGCCAAAGAGGACAACTGGCAAGACCACCCCTCTGCACTGCGTTCATTACGGAAAGATATTCTTCTAGCCCTTATAGTATTTCATTCTCTGTGTGTCTTTACCAAATGGTGGCCTTTATCTGGGTGGTTTGCATTTCAACAAGACAAGCGGCCTCATCTGAGAAGATGAGAAACCAACGCCATGTTAAATAAAAAGAAATCCTCAAGCTGCGTGGCAAGTCTCCAAACGCTGGCTTCTTTCTAGGGTTTCTCTTGCACTGGGTGTTGATAAACAGATTCTTCTTGAGTCTCGGCAATTACAAGTGATTCTCTGAGACTTAATTTGCTTTCCCAGTGACAGAAAAATATTCATATGCACATCCAAACTCAGAAATTAAACCCAGAAATTAACCAACGTCTGAGAAGCACACTGTATTGTAACAGGCTTCAACTGTGGGAAAGCCCAGAAGTCTACACGACATGAAAGGAGCTGGTTTCAGGTCAAGTTTGCATCTCTCCTATGCCCTGTTCCTGTGATTACACTTGCAGCTTCTCCATGGTCAGGGCATTCATGAATCTAGGAGCAGGTAGAATCTCTGGCACACCAACTTCTGGGCACAGACAGCCCCAAAGCCCAGGGGCATTTCCCTTTCCAGAGAGAATATGCTAGATTCACGACACAACCCATCCTATGATGTCTGTCAGAATTGTAGGAGCTGGTCACCGAATATGGGGAACCCTGTGTCTGCCTCCTCATCCCTGAGTGACTGAGCCCCGAATCCAAACACAGTCAACCCTCTGCTGACCCGCAGCCCTGAGCCTCTTCCTTCAGTGAACGAGAGAACCACCCAGAGTGTCTTGGGAATCTGCAAACTGAAAGGAATTCAAGAACCTTGGTTTAGTGGCTATAGGCCCAGTTTCTCCAAAGTTTTTTTTTTTTTTGTAACTTTTCTGTGTTAGCTACTCTATTCTTGCACATTAATCTATATCAAAACTGAGTGACCTTGAGTAGTCTAAGGTCTGAGGATTCTGTGTCAGGAGATTCTACTTCTGTTGTTTCTGGGGTTCATCTTGAATCGCTTTAAGAAGAATGTTAGTTGGAGCTGAAGGTCCAAGTGGCTCTTTCTCACAGTTCTGACTGCTCAGTAGCCCATGACTCCATGTGGCCAGCTTGAATTCCTCATGGCTTGCTGGTAGTCAGGGTGAGTCCTGTGTCCTCAGACCTTACATAGTGAATTCCAGGAAGAAGGACAGAAGAACCAAGGCTGAGCGCGGGTGCAACTAACCACGCTCAGCTGTGGTTTACCACGCACAGCCAAGTACAAGGCTACCCGAACATGAAGGATCAGGATACAGAGACGTATGTATCTACAGACACCGCTTGACTGAACCTCTGGCACCCTGTGTGAGTTTCTCACTACCCCGTGGTAGAAGTCAGTTTTACAAGCAAACAGCTGCCATCTTCCTCAGACCAGTTGTGCCTGTGAGCAAGACCACAGCATCCACAGCAGGCCTGGCGACTGCCCATGCGTGTTTCTCTTTGGAATTCCCTCTTTACATTTTCTGACTCTTATGTATGTGGGCACATGTACCTTGGCATGCATGTGGCGGTCAGTGGACAACTCTGTGGGGGTCCTTTTGCCTTCATGTGATTTCTGAGGCTTGAATTCGGGTCATCGAGCAAGGACCTTTATCTCCTGAGCCATCTTGCCAGCCAGAGAATGACTTTCTTAACAAACAAGAAACGAGCCTCTATTTTGAGCTTGTGCTGTGTAAGACCCAGAGATCAATCACTTACTGCCTGCTGGTCTTTTTAAAAAACCTCTTATACTCCTCCCTCAGTCTCATGCTCTGCCAACTGAGCTAGCCGGGCACCCGCTCTCTCTTCTCAAAATTAAGTCCTTTGACAATTTTATATATTGTAATATCTTCTTCTTATGCTTTTCCATGAACTTTTCTTGTATCCTCCAGCCCCACCAGCCCTATCAACCCTCAACCTCCATGTCTATCTCTTTCCAAGATTTGTGACTTCTGATTTTATATTGTGATGATTTGGTTTAGTTGGGGCCTCCTGTGTGGCCATCGGATTGGTACTATCCAATGGAGCCTGACTGGAGTCAACGGTGGGCACACAAGGGAAGGCAAGAGCTCTCTCTTCCTTTCTCGGACTCTACCCATAGGAAGCAGTGCAGCGGTGAGGGGTGGGGTCCACTGACTCCCCCTGCATTCTTGTGCAGAACCAGTGGAGCCCTATGTTGTTCAGCACTTGTGATCACAAAGGCCGTGTGTCGCTGGGGGGGGGGGGGGGGGGACATGGCCTTTGCAGCTCTTTCCCCTGCCTCCTGCTTCTTAAGCTCTTCCTGGCCACTTCCTGGTTCTCACACAGAGCAAATGCTTGGGCAGGGTGTCTAGCAGTGGGGACAAAGTGTGGTGATAGCAGTAAGGCCAGCCTACTCAGGTAGCACCAATGCCCCTGGCTGTAGATACTAGCCATTGGTCCTTCTGTCTGTGCCCCGGCCCCTGGCCCCGTCCCCTCCCGTCTCCCCAAACATTCCACATGTGCAGTTCACAGAGCACAGACAAGGGACAGCTCTGCTGGCCTCTCCCCCATTCCCTGCCTCCCCCACGTGTCACCAGCTACTTCTGACTGAAATGCTGGCGCCTCTCAGCAGGTGCACTCATCTGGCTTTATTTGAGGGCAGCAGCTTTTTGTTTATTTTGTTTTTGTGCTGAAGATCAACTCCTGTCTGGTGCCCATATGTGGTCCCGTGAACTCCCCGCCCCCGAGCCACCCTCATGACCAGGCAAGGTCCCTAACACCATTATTTTGCTTCCCAGAGAGGGGCTCATTTGATTTTAAGGTATGTTTTATTTAGCCGGCTAGGAAGATGGACCGACAAATTGGCTTAATCTGCAATTACATTTTTCTGCGCTTTCAAGCCCAGCGTGGGCCTCCAGCGCCGCTCCTCTTCAGACCCTGATTTGGGGGGTAGGACATGGCCCCCACACACCATCCATCAGTCAGCGTTGTTTCCTATGCAAACACAGGCAGTTCTGCCATAATCATTCTAGAAATAGTGTGTTCTCAAGGAGGCTGGCAGCCTGTCGGTCTCGTTTCTTCCCTGTAGCTGTGTTTCCATGAGTAGCAGCAGTAACAACAGCACATGGCCACCGTTCTCCAGTGAGGTAACGGCCACAACCAACAATTCACCTTTTGGCCGCATAGTTTATCCACTGAGGAGCATGGTTATCATCATTATTATTTGTTATTATTATTGCCTTGTAAAATAACTTGCTTGTCGCGTTATAGCTTAATTGGGGACATGGAATAATGAATAATTTAGGAGAATGACTATGATGTCAATGTTCGGGAGGTGGCAAACAAAGCTTGGCTGAGACCCAGTCCTCCTGATGTCACTCCAAGGTTCCAGTAATACTGGCACTGAATGATATTTGGTGCTGTCTGTGCCTCTGGATCTTTGTTGAAGTCATTCCTGCCCATGATGTTTCCACAAAAATGGTACAAATTTTTTTTTTCCACAAGAGGATAAGAATCTCCTTGTTTATGTCTTCAGCAGATGGGCGTTCCCATCCCTGCTCTTCTGCTATCTATCCCGTTGTATATGATGATGGTGATGGGGCCCATTGGTCAGCTGTTGTACTGGTCACTTCCCTATTGCTGTAAAGAAGCACCTCGACCAAGGTAACTTCTAGGATAAAGAATCAATTCGGGTTTACTCAAGGCAAAGAGGCTTCCTCACAGCAAGGGGCAGGAAGCTGAGGGCTCACATCTTGAACTACAGGCAGAAGGCAGAGCATGCTGGGAATGGTTTCTGAGACTTTGGAATGTCAAAGCCTGTCCCCTAGGGATACACTTTCTCCAGCAAGGCCACACCTTCTAAACCTACCCAAATAGTCTGATAACTGGGGACCAAGTATTCAAACACCTGAGCCTCTGGGGACACGATTATTAGAGCACCGTGCTGCAGAAGAGGCTTAGATATTCCCAGGGAAGCATGAAACAGAGGGCCGGGTGCGGAGGAAAAACTGCTGGTGACAGAGAAAGCTCGGCGCCTTTTGCAGTCTTCAACAGAGCCCCGAACAGATGGTGTTTTCCCGTGGGAAGAGGGGGAGGACGTCTGAGGTGGGATGCGACTCTCTTTCCATCTTCTGTCTTGGTGGCTGAGTTCATGCATCCATTAGGCTGGATCATGGTACCCAGAGACTGCTCTTCAGCACGAAGACGCTGCGAGATTGGGTCTCCTTCGAAAGCAGGCCACGCTCTGCGAGACCGGTCTCACCCAAGCTGTTGAAGATTGGAACAAACACCACAGGTTCCCGAAGAAGCAGAGATTTTATTTCAAGCCTGAACACAGGAACTCTGCCTGGTTTTGCAGCCTGCTGCCTGCCCTTCAGGATTTGGGCTTGAGACTGACATATCATGTTTCTCCCGACTTTCCAGTTACTTTTTCTCTCGCACCGTAGAGAGTTACATCCGGTTCATTTTGTTTTGATGGAGAGCCCTGACTAATGTCCTGGTGCACTTGAATTTATTTTAAGCCATATACATGAATCATTTTCATGAAAGAACATATTGGATTTCAAGGTGCGGAGGGGAGGGAGGCGATGCAGAGCCTTTGATAGTCTGCATTCAGTCCCCGAGCCTCGCGATCCTGGGACACTGCAGAAGTCACTGGATGGGATTCGTCCCCTCATGGCTCCTGCCCGGGCATGTACTGACGAGACTCCAATTCAAAAAGTTGCCATTGGCTTCTAAATGGTGTCAGCTGTCAATTTATGATGCGCCCTTTGGCTGCAATCTTGAGCCTATCAGGTGTCAGCAGGAAATCGCTGAACTATTGTCCTGGGACACGTGATAGGGTCGACAGAAGCACCTTCGTCGTTTGAAGTAGTGAGGGGTGTCTATGTGAGTGTAGCTGAGTGATGGGGAGAGGGGCTCGCTCCCTAAGTAGCTCTGTAGTCACTGGGGATCCACTGACTTCTGACAACAACAAAGTAGAACTAAGCAGCGTTGTAGTTTTAGCTCAGTAAAGCGAAGAATTTATTGGTGGGATGGGCCACCATTGTTCCACATCCCCTGCAGCTAGGACAACTCTACCCTTGGGAGCTGTGCTTCAAGCCTTGTGGAATGGAGGCAAGGGTTTCAGTTCCTGCTTCTGTCTCTAGATAGGGCTAGGGAGGAGTTGAGGTTGCTTGTCTAGAAATGGCTGTTTAGTCATCGTGAAATGGGGAACCAAAAAAGAAGCTGAAGAAACTGGAGAAACAGAAGTTGTTTATGGTTTAAACACACTTTAGAAGAAGGGGTTTCATCCATGAAGAATGCAAGGATTGTACTATCCATTTACGGTTTGAATAGTTGAAGAAATAAATGAACGAAGGCATATTTGAGTAATTTGAGGATTTATGGCAATAATTTGTCCCTCCCTGTGTGACACATATCAGAATATTTTGGACCGTTCTTATGAGCCCCATAGACAGGCACCTGGAGTCAGTACGGACCTTCATGGCTGCAGTTTCTCTGCTGATGTTATCACCTTTTTAATCTGAGAATTTGCCTGGCAGGCCTGGAGGAACCGATTGTGGATGGGAAGGTATTGTGGTCAGAGACTTTACAGGGCCACCCATGAATAAGTGCTCACTCCTCTAAATTCTTTGTCCTGGGAACTGACAGGAGAAATCTCCCCTTCAGCATCAAGCTGACACAGGGAGATGAGATAAGTCACATAGACCTGCATCATCAAGTTTGTCTCCTGGTTAGTCACGCATGCTTGTGTTTATGAATGGTTGTTTGAAGAAAGAATTCATGACCACAGGGCCTGACTCAAGAGCTGGGGATGGAGAGAGGGGCCCAGGTGCAGTGCTGCATACAGAGGGACCTCACAACTGGGTCTTGGGGAAATGACAGAATATCTCCAGAGAAACACACACGCACACACACACACACACACAGAATACCACAGACTGGGTTATGTCTTTTTCCCTTCTTTCTTTTTAAAAGCTTTCCTGACTTTATATGTATGTGTGTTCTGCCTGCATGTGCGCATGTGTACCATTTGCTTGCTGGGAACCCTTAAAGGTCAGAAGAAGATATCAAGGTCTGATTTCCCGGAACTGAAGTTAAGGATGGCCTTGAGCCACCAAATGGGTGCTGGGAACTGAACCAGGGTCCTCTGCAAGAGCAGCAAGTGCTCCTAACTACTGAGCCATCTCCAGCCCCAGCTGGGTGATTTCTAATGAACAGAAATGGTTGATTCATAACTTGTGGATGCTGGGAAGTCCAACACTGAGTTTCTAGAATGTGACAATGGTCTTCTGCCCACTGCAAAGTTTAACACTTGAAAGAAAGTGAGAGAGGGGGGAGATGAACAAGGAGGGAAGGGCAGAGGGACCGGAAGAGGAAACAGAGGAGAAGAAAGAGGGACCCAAAAGCCCTTTCAATATTACTCTGTGTGTGTGTGTATGTGTGTGTGTTTGGCACACTCATAGCACAGTGCAATACGCAAAAGAGACCCAAAGTCACTTTAAATATTACTCTGTGTGTGTGTGCCTGTACTTGGGCACACTCACAGCACAGTGAACAAGACAACTGTCAGGGAGGGCATGATTCTCTTCTTTCTTCATGTGACTCAAGGATCGAATTCAGGTCATCAAGCTTGCGTAGCGATGTTTTTACCCACTGAGCCATCTCCCTGGTACACTGAGTCACGTTTTTATGACTACAAATCCCACCATAGCCTCTCAGCCTAAAAACCTCTTACATGTTGGTTATGATTTAAATATGGAATCTTCACGGGTCCATGTGCCGAGCACTTGTGTACCATCTGGTCGGCACTGTTGTAGAAGGGTCTGGTGTTGTATGTTTTACTGTTAGATTTTTGAGGGGTTCACCACCCAGTTCCCAAATAATTTACATGGAGGTGTATTATTAATAATGAATTCCTGGCCTTAGCTTGGCTTGTTTCTTGCCAGTTTTTCCTAACTTAAATTATAGTGACTGCCTTTTACCTTTGGGCTTTTATCTTTCTCTATTTCTGTATGCTTTTCTTTACTTCTTTCTCGTGGCTTGCTGTGTAGCTGGGTGGCTGGCCCCTGATGTCCTCCTCTCCTTGTTCTCTTGCTCCCCTTCTTCCTTGCTTCCCTTTCTATTTATCCTCTCTGCTTCCCGGCCCTGCTTATTCTTGTTCTCTTGTTTCTCCGTCTCTGTTCTTCTATTTCTCTCTCTGCCTGCTACCCTTGACTATCCTTGCTCCTGCCTGGCCGTTCATATCTTTATTAGACCAGCAGGTGTTTTAGACAGGCACAGTAACATAGCTTCACAGAGTTGAACAAATGCAGCATAAACAAAAGTCACACACCTGAACATAATATTCCCCAACATTCTGGTGGAGAAGTAGCTCACTGTATGTGCTAGAAGGACATATCTTGCCCTGGCCCTTTCCTGTCCCTTGCTGTGTGAGATGAGGGGTTGCATCTGTAATATGCTCTGCTACCTGATGTTCTCCTCAAGGGCTTGGGAGTTCTGTTCAAGTGCATTTGGAAAGTAGCCTTTAGAGACTCAGAAGGGGAAGGACCAAGTGTATTAGAACCTTAACACAGGGCCAGCCCCAGGTGCTCCAGATGAATCAGGGCAGCTCCTGCTGATGCTGACAGATGCCTCAGTACAGCATCCTGTGCTGTTCTCATCCCTGAGCACAGGCAGTGAGGTGAGTGCAATGTCTCTCTTCCAGTCCCATCCTCATAGGCCTGTGCTATGCCCAGAGTTTGCCAGGGAGGTGGGTAGACTTTCATAACACCATATTTTTCTCAAAAATCTTATTTTTATTTATTTGTTTAATTATTTAGAGTATGGGTGTTGGGGGAGATGCATTACCATGGACATAAGGAGGTCAGAGGAAAACCTAAGGCGTCAATTCTCTCCTTTGACAATGTGGGTCCCGGGGATTAGGTTTAGTGGCAAGTGTCTTTATTGGATGAGCCATCTTGTCAGCCCCATAATGTTATCTTTAGAGAAGATTGAAGTTGCCCTGATGGAACTACTAGAGGATCTAGGGGGAAATGAAGACAAACATTTGAATATTGTGTTCTTTGGAGTTGAGGTTCTGTTCCAGAGTCCAGGCTGGCTTTGAATTTGTAGTAATCAGTCTTCCAAGTGATGGCTCACAAGTGTGCACCATCATTCCTCCTTCAAACACCTGTTCCTTACTCCTGTCTGTATTGTACCATTAAAGTTAAGGCTCTGTGAATTATTCTAAGGTGGCAAACTTCTGTCATGAGGTTTTGGATCCAACGCATCAATCAACAGCTCCATTCTCCAAGTTTTCTTCAGTCTGAGGTGTGAGAAGAACGCCCGGTGAAGGCATTTCTGGTAGGGTTGTGGGTCTCTGCTGAGACAGAACCAAGGGCTCATTCTTCTGAGTCAATCATGAATCCATTTCTAGCAGGTGATGGACACATAAAAGAGGGAGGGTAATAGCAAAGCCAACTTCAGACTCTCGGTCCCCTTCATTCAGGGCAAGGAGACGAAGGCAGAGTGTTTCCTCAGTCCCAGTTTGATTCATTAAACTTTGGATTATCTCCCAATCATCCCTCTGGGTTCACCTGTGTTTACCATCTTCCTGACTTTCCAAAGCACCATGTCAGCTTAGCCTAGGCTGAGGGAAAACGTTCCCTGCTCTCTAGAGGGTGGGTTCCTGTTTCCACTCCACAGAGCCATTCCCTGATCTTTAGGCAGTTTTTCTTGAGTCCTGAACAATCACCGTGAGGACAGACAACATTAGGTTTTTCAACACCTTAATGGATTTGGTTTTGCTTCTGGTTAACTTCTAGAGAGAGACAGGTGATAGGTAAGAGTAAGGGTTTGCATTCCTGCACCAATGGTGTCCTTTCTGGGCTAGGCAGTGGGATGGTCAGCAAAAGGATCATTACTTTAACTGTGGGAGGGTGCATTACATTTGTTTCTGCTGCCTTTGTTAATGATATAAAGAAGTGTTACATTTGTTTCTGCTGCCTTTGTTAACGATGTAGAGATGTGTTACATTTGTATATGCTACATTTGTTTAATGATGCAAAGATATGACACATTTCCCAAGGCACCTGATTGGTCTAATAAGAAGCTGAACGGTCAATAGCTAGGTAATAGAGGGATAGATGGGGCTGACTAGCAGAGAGAATGAGGAGGAGGACTCTAGGCTTGGGAAGAATGAGAAAAGAGAATGAGAGAGAAAGAGAGGGAGATGCCAGGGTCCAACTAGGCAGCCACCAGCCAGACATGGAGTAGGACATACAAAAAAAGGGAGAGGGAGACAGGAAGGGGGAGGGGGCAGGGAGGAAAGAAAGGCAAAAAAGCCCTAAGACAAAATATAGATGAAGAGGGGCTGGAGAGATGGCTCAGTGGTTAAGAGCCCAGGCTGCTCTTCCAGAGGTCCTGAGTTCAATTCCCAGCAACCACATGGTGGCTCACAACCATCTGTAATGAGATCTGGCGCCCTCTTCTGGCATTCAGGCATACATGGAGGCAGAATGTTGTATACATAATAAATAAATAAAATCTTTAAATATATATATATATATATATATATATATATATATATATATATATATATATATATAGAGAGAGAGAGAGAGAGAGAGAGAGAGAGAGAGAGAGATGAAGAGAAAGATATTGTTAAAAGAGCTGACAAGAAGCTAAGGCTGAACATTCATAACTAATAATAAGTCTCCGTGTTATGATTTGGGAGCTGGTTGGCAGTCCAAAAGAAAGCCTGCTATAGAAAGGTAATCCCTTGGGGCTGGGGGCTGGGAATGACCGAGGTAGGGGTGAGTGGGAAGGGACTTGGCCTGCTTGACTCGGGCTCCTCTCAGGCCTCTGTGACAAGCCGGACATGTCCTCTGTCCTCTGTAGTTTGTAGAGACTGACTTAAGCAGAGGCAGATTGTGGGAAGGGGGTGAGGAGCCAAGGGATAGAGCCAGACACGGAAGGAAGAAAGGAAAAGTTTGTGGGGTGAGCGCCTAGGAGAAACTTTACCGGCAGTGTCCACTTACTACGCTGAAGCTGGGCACACCCTGCCCAGACCTCTGGGAGGTGATGATCAGTGCAGGGTTCTAAGGAGATTTCTGGCCAGGGAAGGCAGTTCTAAGGATGTTTTCCTGAGTCCTAAAGGGTTTAACACAGGCCAGAGTTTCTCTAGATGCCACGAGGACTCCTCTACATGGCAACTACAGATGCTTCCTGATGTGGTCAGGCACTTCCTGGGTCAAAGCGTCCCTGCCTGAGAAGTGCTTACATTAGCCCTGAGTCTTTCTGGACTGTGCGAATGGGCTTCTCTTCACTAAGGGTTTTCGCAAAGCCCCCGTGGACCGGCAGTTCCTGCCTTCCCAATGTTTCAGGGGGAGACAAGTTGTTCCAAGAAGCCCTAGGTGCCGCCCAAGAAGCCCTGGGTGCCGCATCATCACTGGGAGGCTCTGGGCTTCACCTCTCACCCAGAGAACAATCATGAGACCCACAGAGAAGGACTCTGGTTGGTGAACTGTCTGAAGAACCTATGCAAGAGTTTGTATTCCTGGCCATGATCTAGAGATGTCCCTTGGAAATGACCAGAGGCCTGGTTTGCCTGGTACTGGCCCAAGTTAGCATGAGGGACTCAGACTTCGGGTAGTTGGTCTAGCTAGGTCGGGGTGAGTTCTCTTTTGTGTAACCATCACAGGGACTCTGGCCACTAAGCAGCCATCTGACTTTGAGGCACAGATTCTCCCGTCAGCAAGTGGGGCAGGGACTCCAGGACAGTTTTTGAGTGGCCTTTGGGAGCAGCAGATGACTCAGGCTTGGTGTCCATTGCTTCAGTTCAGAAGCCAGAGACTTGCAAAGGGCAACAATGACTAATAACCTCCAAGGAAGAGGCGGGATGCTTGCGTTAGAAACGCGGCTCCATTGGTAAAGTGCTTGCTGGGCAAGCATGAAGCCCTGAGTTTGAGCCCCAGAACCTGAATGAATGGCTGAGTGTGGTGGGAGGGGCCTTGAGTGCCCCGGAACAGAGATGGTAGAGATGGACTGATTGCTGAAGTTGGTTGTCCAGGCAGCCTGGTCTCCGTGGAGTTCTGGGACAATGAAAAACTCTGTCTTTAAAAACAATGATGACTGAGTAATGGGGCCCAAAGTTGACCTCTGGCTTCTACATGGACACACACATAGATGATACCTGCATACATGTAACTGTATACACAAGAAGGGAGGGTGGGGAGGAGGCAAGCGATCAGGCAAATGGCCGTTCTTGAACTTCAGTTGGCATCCCGTTCAGTGGCTACCTGCATGATGAGACCCCAAGTAGTTTCTGGGGTACATGCTCCCCATGGAGGGCTAAAGGTAGGACATCTGGGGTTGTCAACTGCTGGATTGTCTGAGTGATTGATACAGGAAGCCAACTGTCTATCTGCCATAGTCACAGCAAGTCCTGGCTGCCTCAGTCTTTTTAAATGTACTCAGGGAACCACCCCTCAGTTTCTGAGCTACTACAAGCGCTTCAGGACCCAGAACCTTCTTGGTTCTGCCACCATAATTATGACTTGGGCTGTTGTCTCCAGAGTCTGTCTGCCCGGTTGGTCTGACTGTGACCATATTTGGTGGTCAAGTTTGTCATAGTGTGTTTGTGAGTTTTGGTTATCATAAATAAAGGCTTTTCTAGGTTCTTTTAGTTTTAGCAGAAGCAATGTTCTTTGTCTAGAAGACAAACATCCTGTTCTTTCTCGCCTTAAATTATGTTGCTGGAGACATACCTGCACTCGGCTAGTCCTGTGTCTGGGAAGATACCATCATTTATAGGAGAGCTAGGACTTCAAGAATAGCAACACAGCAATTTGTCTTTCAAACACTATTTTACCCATGCCTGCAATAACAGGACACGTGCGCTGTTTTTTCAGCATTATAATTTGATATAAACAGCTTTATCTCATCCCATTGTTTATATCACATTCCTATCTCTCTGGAAAGAACACCCCCCCCCCCGAAAGTCATATATTCTTGTCTAAGGATGGCTTAAATAGGTAACAGATAGTCCTTTTGTGGCGCATTCCCACCCCCACCTGTCCTGGCATCTATCAGATACCAACATCTTTGGAGTTTTCTCTGTCCGTGAATTGAGGGATTTGTTACCACCTTGGTTTCCTTGATTGAAAAGGTGGTGTGTTTGTTGGGGTTAGAAGACAGACTATTGAATAGATTTATTCGTACTTGTCAATTGACATGAGCTTGGGCAAACCTGCTTCCTGGATCATAGTTTCCCAGGCACTCACAGGGTTCTGTTTGTTTTGGGTTAGGTAGGTGGGAGACATAAGATTAGAAGCCAGGAGATTTCTCTTGTCCTCTTGTTAGCTTGTTGAGTTTGGGAAGGCTGGAAGACAACCTCAGCTCTCTTCCTACCAATCATGTATGTCTCCCTCCAAAAGTTACCATGAGGTAATAGATATGAAATGCTTTAAAAACTCAAAAGCAACCAGACATGGCAACAAATACCTGGTAACTCAGCCTGTAGGAAGCTGAGGCAGGATCAGGAGTTCAAGGCTAGCCTGGGCCACTTATATTTTTGTCTAAAAAAAAAAAAGAAAAATAAGCTGAATGTGGTAATTCATACCTCTATGGCTCTGGGAGGCTAGGAAAGAGTATCGTGAGTTTGAGGCTAACCTGGGCTATGTATTAAATTCAGATCTAACTGAGCTACATTGTTGGGGGCTGTGGACCCCCAGTCCCTGAATTTCCTGTAAACAACTTGTTATGCTTGCAGCTGCTCTAAGCAAACAACGTGTTTTCCTGTGTTTGCAGCTGCTCTGAGCTCGAGACCCTCAGGAGTTCCTGATGGCAGGGGAGTGGTTTCTGGTGGGTTTGGCTGGGGCATGGCTATCAGTTAAGGATCCCTATATAAGCTGAGCCTGGAACACACAATAAAGGGGGCATTCTTAGGGATGACCTGTGTCTCTGTCTCTGTGTGTGTGTCTGTTTAAGTCTCCAGCCCCTTGCCCGGTCCGGTCCCATAGTGCAGGTGGTAGGCTGCAGGCATAGTACCATAGTACACATAGTATAGGAGCTACAGTAGCCGTAGTAGTATGGACGGTACACTATATGGGGAGACCTTGTCTCAAAACAAAAAAACAAACCAAAATCAACCAAACTAATGGACTTCAAAAGCAAGTCACCAAAATGGTTTTTTTTTCCGGTGTTAAAACCCAGCCATTAAATAATTGTGCTCCATAAGAGGGGAGTCTGTCTGTAACAACTGGGCAACACTGTAGCCTAGGCTTCCTGTGTTGTCACAGGGACGTCTGTACAGTGGGGACTGCAAGAGAAAACCCACGAGCATGCGTACACTTGTCACTGAAAACAGCTTTAAGCTGTCACCACGGAGCAGTGGGACAAACTCATGTCTGTGCTTGGGCAGTGTGGTCCCTAGAGCCCAGTATGTGTTTGTGTATATAATGAACAAAAACATGAATGTTTCTGGACAAAACCATGAATGTTGCTGGGGAGTTGAATTTCATTTAAAATAAACCCTCACACTTTGAGAAGGACAATTTGTCTTTTCATTTGCCCATTTTACAATAATAATCGATCTTCCCCCCTTTGATAGAAGGTTGGAGCCGATCTTCCTTGTGGCATCTTTAGTGTGTTTTTGGTCTTTAAATAGCTTTTTTTTGGTGTGTGTGTTATTATAGATATTTACATGATTGTTACAGAAAAGTTGGAAAATACCCATGCCCACAAAAAAAAGTAAATACCCTTTTTATCCCATGCTGTCTTAGGGACAGATCTCCAAGTTAATATACTAAAAGAGTTTTAAGTGTCAAGTTACATAGCAGTGTTTATATGTAATAGTAATCTCTATCTCTCTCTCACACATATGTGTTTACGTGTCTAAGAAGTATAACTATGCATGTGGATAAAATAACAAGAAGATAGGAAGGATATATGAAAATGATAGACTAAGTCAAGAGAGGAGGATACCATGTATTCCTTCCTGTATGGGAGCGGCGTCTTTTTCTTTTTGTTCCATTTTATACTACTTTTTTGGTGAGATGAGATCTTGTTATAAGTAGCCAAGGTTGTCCTCGAGCTTTTGATACTGCTTTTTATCCTCTCAAGTCGTGGGAGTCCCAGCATGGGCCCTGTGCCACATTGGGAGCAGTGAATCTCGGGGATGAGGTTGATGGGAAGCTGGGTCCAGGTTTGCGGGCTGATCTGAAGCAGTGAGAGCTAAGCAGGGCCAGAAGGGTGGGGTGGGAAACAATAGCCACAGATGAGCTCAGGGCATGCACAGCATCTGGGGAACCACGCAAGGCCCGCATGACCGGAGGGATGATGCTGCTGCCAGGAGTTGGGGAGGTGACTCTGTTATGTGTAAGAAACTCGGTTATTACGTTTGTGACTGGAAGAGATCTAAATGTCAAGAGCTGGGATATGCTTTAGGTTGTCAAGATTTTCGACCGTGGCTTCTTGGAAGTGTGATAAAAAAGAAATGCCACAATCCAGTGCATGCTGCAAATTAAGTTTATTGATTTGGTGTTGTGAGAAGCTTAGCGCTTTAGAACCAGGCGGAGTGAGGGAGATGCTCGCCGGCAGGTGCAACGTGATGGTGTGACTTGCAGACAGCGAGCCACAAAAACTACAAAGGAAACTGAGAGTGGCCTACAGGCTGGGCACAGACCTCCGCCTGCCATTCCCATCGCAGCCCTGTTTGTTCTGACGCACGTGACATTTCTTAATGTTAGGTGGAGAGCTTTCACAGATACGCAGTAAGACTCACTTATGTTTGACTCAGAAAAGGGGGTAGCAGGGAGTGGTCATCTGCTAAGGACAAAAGGGGAGCCCCCGGGAAGATGAGTCAGGACTGACCAAGCAGGGGGCAGTGGGAAGGTATTTACTGGCTTCCTGGGGTACTCCTGGCTTTTATTGCTTCCAGCCCCATGTGGGCCTCAGACTAACACAGCTGTCTTTTAATAACAAGTGGGTGGGGCTAGGAGTGGGGTGGAGGAAGTATGCGAGAGAATCTGGTGAGAATGTTTGTGTTTTTCAGCGTGTTTATGTTGGTTATGGCTCACACCTTTCTAATATTTACTTAGCTGGGACAATATTGAAAAGCGGTTTCTACGGATTAATGTAACAGGAAGAGGGGATGCAAACGCATTATCGTGGAGGAAAAAGTCAGGCTTTATATCTTTAGAAGGTGAGAGCTTGCCTGATCTTTGAAACGCTACTGTTTTTACAATCGGAAGAATCAATGTATCTATTAGGATTTTTGATTTCTTTGTGTGAAACATGATATTGTTCCATAGTTGTGGAGAGGAAGAGGGAAGGGGTAAATCTTGGTTTCTAATCACGCCATCCCCTGGGACCAACAGAGCGTTCTGTCCTTTGAAGCCACTGTCATCTAGAGCCTTCCTAATGCCCACTTGCTGTCTACCCACCAGCCCACTGCTACCTTAGCCAAGGTCTGTCTCAGGAGTTCCTCATCCTGAAGCTCTGGAAGTTGAGCTTCCCTCATGTGACACACACCAGCAGTTATTGCCAGTTATTGCCAGTGGGCGGTTCTTTTCCCAGCTTCAAAATTATCTTCTCTACTCTTGGTGGTGTGGTGGTTTTTTTTTTTTTTTTTTTTTTTTTTGAGACAGGGTCTAATCCATGCCGGTCTATCCTCAAACTTCTTGATGCAGCTGAGGATGACTTGAACTTGGGGTTTTTGACCCTCCTATCCTGAGATAATGCCCATGAGCCACCATGGTTGGCTTATAAGAACTGAGGGTTGAAACCAGGGCTTCCTGCATGTTAGGTAATCACTCTTCCAACTGAGCCCATCCTTAGTCAGATTTGCTCCAGTCTTTGAAGGATATCCTGTTCATTCATGTTCCACTCTTCCTCTCTCTCTCTCTCTCTCTCTCTCTCTCTCTCTCTCTTGGCTTTGCTTTCTTTCTTTTCTTTTCTTTTTTCCCGTGACATGGTCTCTTTGTAGTTTTAGAGCCTGTCCTGGAACTAGCTCTTGTAGACCAGGCTGGCCTCGAACTCGCAGAAATCCTCCTGCCTCTGCCTCCAGAGTGCTGGGATTAAAGGCATGCGCCACCACTGCCTACTTCCACTCTATACTATTCAAGTTGCTGTCCAAATCTATTAATGACAATATGTGTAGGATAAGCAGGTGAATACACACACATTTTAATTACAAGTTAAACTATAAAAACATACAAGATTAATACCTAAGTTCTAAACAGATATTCTTAAAAATAAGCTAAAATCAATCTGACAAACCCAAGGTTCTAATCCAGTTACCCCTGCTGGTATTCCTGTCTAACTCTCCATGAGCGAAGTCCTCATTCAATTTACTGATAGCTTTAGGTTTTAGCTACAGATTGCACGTGTTCAAGCTAATTATCTATACAGTCTTTCTTCTCTTCATAATCCTTCCTTGTTGGTTACTAATATTTTTATGCCAAGGATCTAAATAATAGCACGGCTCATGTGTGCCAGTTTCCTCCTTCAAATAATTGGTTTTGTGCTATCACCTCGGACAATTTCAATGTCTTTGCTCTTCCCACTCTCCAAATAAACACAGGAAGTGGCCTGTGTTTGAGAATCGACTATGAAACCCTCTTAGAATGTTCTCTTTGGCCATCAGCGGTTCGACATCTAACTGTTAATCTTTCCTAAGGAAAACAAGACTTTCTCTTTGGAAGTTTGAAATAATTAAAAACAACAACGTAGAGCATTCTTAATGTGTAAGTGGTCATGATAAATTCTTGTTTTTCCTGAATCCCACTGCGCCTCTCGGGAAGGAACAGGACAAAGGAGAAGCACAGCCAGCCACCCGCCCAGGACACTGTGGTTCCCACTCTGTGAACACTTCTCCATTGGATGGCCCTGATCTGTGGGCTAGTTCTTAGAGAACACACCTCTCATGGGAAACACACCCCTGCTGGGCCAAAGCAGGAAGAAAAAGCTAAGCTCTGTTTAAAATCCAGATCCTTTGACCCAAGGGCCTGAAGTTCTTTCTCTGATGACTGGGATGTGGCTCCCATGCCTGTGTGAACACGGCCGGTGCAGGTTAGTTTTCAGGAAGCAGGAATGTAATCCCTGTCACCAAAGACCCAATTACATGAGTTTTGTTAAAAAAGGAGTTCTATGAGTTGATGCAGAGTCCCCTTTTCCTGTCCAGCGTCCCCTGTGGTTGGAAGAATGGTGGACTTTCTTGCATGCTGAAAACAGATGTGCTTGTAGACAAACACGTGACTATCCTGCCCATACACCCAGACATTCACAAGCAAGCCAGGTCTCACCTCTCTGCAGGTAATCTGTCACCATCTCTGAGGCTGTGGATTTCTGTTTCAAATGATGAGACAGTTCCTTACCACACTTTCTTGAACAGACGTGACGCCCCTACTTGAGACAGCACACAAGAAGACAAACACAGTTCCCTTGGGACAGGGGCTTTGTTGACTTTGTCTATTGATGCTACAGTCTAGTGGGAATATCAGCTAAACTTGTGGGAGCATCTACTCTTTCATCTATTCTGGAGGCCTGCAACCAAGCCAGAGTCAAGTTCAAGACCCCCCAGGATGTTGGAGGTCTATGTGGTACAAACAGTATTCGAGCCAGCACTTTCTGCTACAACAGACGGAAAGAAAAATAAAGATCACGTTAACCAACTCATCAACTACATTAGCTTGTTTTGTGTTCTAGGTCATGGAGACAATGGTTCCTGTGTCAGGGAATGGAGGCTTCTCCAAGTGTCATCTTAGCAAGATAGCAGAAGCCGCAGAAACAGAGGTTCATAGTTAATTTGGAAATACTTAACTGAGCAAGGAAAACATCTTAAATTAGACACCAGCCCTTTGAACCATCAAATTAGGTTCACCCAAAAGTTAAACTCCATGTTAAAAGACATCACCATGTCAAAACAGCAAAGTAAATAGAAATAAACACTGGAACACAATGGGCAGCCATCGCTCTTTATGATACGGAATGATACTTTAAAAAGTCTACAGCAAAACACCACGACAGAGAAACAAATGACAGAAGTAACCTAAATAGAATAAAAAGTGAAAATGTACACACTAAAACCTTCAAAGCCCCATGAAAGCTAAGTCACTGTAGATGCCATATTTTGAGCTGGAAAGATAAATATAAATGGCTATGTTTGATTTTTCTCAATTAAAAGATTTGGGCAACAATCTCTCCATATGCTCTGGATATACAAGTTAGTATCGGGCTTATCTGTTATAATTTCAAGTGTTCATCACTGAGTCATCTTGAGCCACTCCAGTTCCAAGGACTAGTTTTAGACACGTCTCACGGTGTCAGGGATAAGGACATCCACATGCAATCCTTGCTTGTGATGGTAAAGAGAACCAACCCCAGTGTAACTGAGTAATTACAAAAAATACATATTTATGTGCTCTATGATTGCTCATATAAGACACAGAGCCACATTCCCTGACATGAAAAGGTTTTAAAATGACATTTTTAGGATCATTTTCAAAGCTGTGAGATCCTATTTTCCGGGTGGAGAGATAGCCCAACAGGAGAAAGTGCCTGCTAACGAGCCTGGCGACCTTAATTTGTTCCTCAAAATCTACATGGTTAGGAAGAGTCTGCTCTGCTCTGTTCTCCACAGGTATGTGCTTGAACACTCACACACAGGCACCCTCATGCGTGCACACATGTACACACACACAAACACGCATACGCATACATGCACACAGTAAGTAAATGTGGCAGAAGGCGGGGAGGTCTTCTTGCTAGATGTGGATAGAGCCCTGTAGTCCCAGCACTTGGGAAACTAGGGCAGGGTGCTTCCCAGTTCAAGGCCAGCCTGGGCTGTATTATGGGACCTCATCTAGCCCACTTTCCTAGTGTACATATAGCCCTGGGATTAACCCCTTTTACAGCACCTTCTTCTGTATACATTTTCCTCTTCAAATAACCCTGAACAACATTTCCCTGGACTTTGTATTGGGTGCCTTGGTCATGAGAGGATGGTCGTGCTGAGGAGTGAGGAAGATTTGATATTCTGTTATTTGGAGACAGGATCTCACTATATAGCACTGGGTAGCCTCTGCTTCCCTATGCTTAAGTAGGAGAGACTTTACCCTCTTAAAATTTCACATTTCTGGGCTGGAGAGATGGTGTAGAGGCTTAAGCGCACTGGGTGATCTCCCAGTGGTCCTGAACTCAATCCCCAGCGACTGCATGGTGACTTACAACTACCTATAATGGGATCTGATGCCCACTTCTGTCATTCAGGAACACGGGTATACATAAGAAATAAATAAATCCTATTTCCCCCCACATTTCTTAGAGGTCTGGAAAGATGGTTCAGCAATTAAGATTGCTTGCTGCTCTTCCAGAAGACCTGAGATCAGTTCTCAGCACTCACATGTGGCCACACACAGTTACCTGTAACTTCAGCTCTAGGGGATCCTAAAACCCTTTTGGACTTCTGCAGGAACTTACACTCATGGCACATATACACAGCCACGTAGTCAAGCTTTTAATTGCATTTCTATCTCTGCCAATGGCATGCTAGTTTTCTAAAGAGAATAAACTGTTGGCACTAAAAAAGAGGAGGGGGGAGCAAGAGAAGAAGGAGGAAGAAGAATGAGAAAGGAGCAGGAGGGTGAAGAAGAAGAAGAGGATGATGGTGGTGTTGGGGTCCGATGCCCCAACATAAAGCTACTTTTCCATAACTGGACCGGTGCTGAGGCACGGGGAAATAATGAGGCACAGTTCACACAGCAATATCAGAAGGGAGTCTCAGGCTTCATTCATTCCTGAAGATCACCTGCGGTTATTATTCAAACACCTTTTATTCCCCCAGGTAAACCAAGATGGAAGCTCATTAATATTCTCTTTCCAGGGGACAGGGACAGTCAGACCTGCAACTCTGTCACCATCTTGGAATCCACCCTCTTCCCAGACAATCTACATAATAACAAAGAGAAGGAGCAGCCCACTCTGAGCCTTTTGTTAGGTGGCCACAGGTGGTCTGGCAGGATAGCACGGCCTTGGAAACTAACAGAAAACTAACAGAGGCCTGAGAACTTGGCTGTCACACTGTGTAGAAAAATATGGGCCTTCATGGTGGCAGCAATGATGGGAAGTCAGGCCTGACAAATCTATCACTGGACATATCATCATGGCTGTTTTCCTAACTTACTGTATAAACTCCCTGGAAACACGCGGCCCCTTGTTTTGTGTTTTTCTTTGCTCCCAGGTTTTGAAGAGCAGCCTGACTCTGCTAACCCTAGGAGCCAAGTTTCTCTGCAGATTGCTCATCATTCCCAAAGCTACAGAGTCACAGATCCTAAAGATGGAGTTGGTTAAAGATACTAGTTTGGGTGTTTGGTAAATACAGACCAGTGATTAGTTATATTGGTCAATATATAATTCTGCTCAAAGAGTGTTGGTCACCCCACTTGGGGTGATTTCCCTTTTGGCTTTGATTTTTGCATTTTTTTTGACATAGGGTTTCACTGTGTTGCTCAGGCTGGCCATGAACTGCAGTCCCGGGATAACAGGCCTGTGCCCCCGTGCCAGTTTAGGGTTACCTGGAGTAAGTCTGTTCCGACCACAGCTTAAGCTCCAGCGTTTCTTCTCTTCCTCTTGGCTCGACCCTGAAGACTCCTGATCCCATCCACCATTGTGTCGCATCTTGGAACCACTCCTTTCATTTATTCAAGAACTTCTACTGCTATTGGAGCTTGTGAGGATAATCGTTTCAATTCTTCCCGGCGAGGTGCAAATGACTGTTAATAGCTTAAAATGTTACTCCTTTATGAAGTGTGTGCAGAGAGCTAAATCAAACAATCAATTATTTAACATATTTTAAAAGCAAATATATTAGTTTCTAGCAGGAGGAGGCTGAGATCATTGAACGAAGGGCGGGATTCCTTCGTGGACCACGAGAAACGGACGGGAAGAGAAAGAGAGCTGCCTCAGAAACTAGCGTTGGACACACTCAGCTTTGAACTTCCCATTGGTGAAATTTCGCATTGGGGTGCATTATGGGGACCCCTTTTAATATGCAGGCACAGCTGTTTTTTTTTTAAATTTAATTTCTTAAATTGATGGTGTTTTTTTTTAGTCTATGAATTCTAGTGCGTGGACACACCTGCGCGTGCCCTTTCCCTCTGCCGATATGCCGAACGCCCACACCCCACCAAATTCTCACAACGGACATGTTCACAGTAGCAGCTGTCCACTGACCGGCCACAGGGTATGGCTGTGTGAGCTTTCCTGCTGGAGAAGGCTGAGCAGAGGGAGAAGAACAGAGCAGGCAGGTGGCTTCTGTACTGAGCTCAGCCTTCTTGCTCGGTAGTATTCAGCTCTGGAGACTCAGTGGCTTGTCCTCAGCTGGAGCAGACCAGGGCTGCCTTCCGTGGTGGTGATTGGGAGCTGATGCCCTGCACACATTTGTGCCCACACTTGTGTTTGAAGGAACTTTTTATTTCTCGGGAGTAAATAACCAGGAGACAGATGACTGAACCCCACAGTGGGTGTATTTCCGGGTTCAGATGAACTTGCTTTTGTAAACTTTGCTTGGTTGGCAAGAGACCCTTCCTTGCCCCCACTGCTGACAAGAATGGGAAGGGGGCTATAACCTTTCCCCAAGACGATAAAGGTGCTTGCTCCTCTACAGGTAGATTGGGAAGTCAGGTTCATTATGGGCTGCCTGTCTTGTTCACTTCAGGACACAGTGTCTTTGCTGACATCCCTAATGTCAGACTCCAGGTGTTGTGTGACCTTCGTTTTTCTCTGAGTGTCTCTTAGGGGGAAGATGCTCTACATCAGAGGGTCATTTATCTAGAAGGAAGCTCAAGGCTATCCCGTTCCATGCCGTTTCTCCAACATCGACACCAGTGTTAAGGGACCGACTGAGAGTAAACATGGCTGTCGCCGGACAGGCCTCAGCTGCTGGTGGAGCCCATGTCCTTTCCCTCCTGGTGGGATGTGCTCACATGTGTTTTCTGGGCTCCTGCCAGCCCTATTTACAGCCCACAGAGGAGAACAGAAGACAGACACACACATGGAGCCCGATTCCTAGGGGTAATGCAAGTGTTTATGTAAAAGATTATTCCCTCAGTTTTCAAGTCCCGTTTTCAGTGGAAAATCAATAACTGTGTTGTGACTTGCACTGACATTAGCCACCCTCTGTGGAAAATTGTGTATTCAGAACAATACGTTGGCTCGAAAGTTGAAAATACCGATTGTCCTAGCATGTGGTGAACACAGCGCTTAACTCCTGGGCCAAAGCAGCCAATGGATGGGTAGCCTGTTGTGTCCTCAGTGTCACAGTTCAGAGATGAGACAGGTGTGGATCGGTGTGCATCAATAAAACAATGGCTGCACGGTGGTTGGAAAAGAAACAAAACGGGGGCATTGTGCCAGGTCATCCTCCTGTAGACTTCAAGGCCCTGCTGACTGACCTCTGCGGACCACAAGTCTGGAGTCTGCTATCCAGAGGTCCACAGATGTTTCTCAGTAGTGGGGAACTCAAAGAGAAAGCGTGTGGAGATGCTGCCGATACTTCACAAATCTTGTTGCCAACCTCAGACAGGACCCAAGGATTCTCAGAGAAATTCCCCACAGATTAACATTTCCTTTTAAAAAGTGTGTGCCTGCATGTGTGCACGCGTGCTGCGTGTGAGTAGGGACACAGGTATGCTGTTTACCCTGCAGCAGCAAAACATGCGGAAAACCAAACATCTGACACTTGTCTCATTCTGTCCCTTCGGCTGAGCTTGTGTACGTCCTTGCAGACTCTTGGACAAGGGGGCCTTGCTGCCAGCTTGGGTGTTTCCTCCGCTCACTGAACTTTGGTCTTTTTGTTCTCCTACAGGGCTAGACATGAAATTCACTTGGTCAGGGGTGCTGGGATTAAAGAATTTAATGAATTGCAGAAGTACTCTATTAAGGACCAGGGATCATTCTTATAAACCATGAATTAATTTTTATGAATTAGGTCCAAAAAGCTTAAGTAAAATGCAGCTGATATTTCATAAGTGGTTTCAGCCCCTCTTTAATAGCACACGTCTCTGGTGTGTAATATTTAGGTAATGATTATCACATCACAAAACAGACATCTTTGGGAGGGCAATTTCGTGTTCTCGATAATTCTCTGTGAAGGAGCCGGGAGGATGTCACGTCTGACAGTGTATTTATCTCACCTAACATTCATGCTATTTGGAAGCGTCTCACTGTGGAGGAGTGTGTTCTTGGAGGTGCCCAACGCTGCTTTCATCACCAAGCCTTCTCAGATGGAAGCAGCGGCACAGGGCGGCTTTTGGAGCCCAGGCTGTGGTACATTCACAGGGGAATGGCTTTGTTTATGAAGCAAGAGCACGCATGGGGGAAGAGTGTGGCCTTAGGTCCCCCCAAAGGAACAAGGAGGACACCAGACTTCAGCTGAACAAGCTACATCAAGAAGTGATGATCATGTTTCGAGGTACCCGGGCTTGGCATCTGTTTTGTTAGGGAAAATAGAACTGATTGCATCAAGGCCCCTGCAGAGGGCCACCTGAGCACCCCACTTCTTCATGTTTCAGAGCCAAGACGACTTCGAGGATTATATTATCTTTCTTCTTGCTGTGGTAAAGTACGTGGGAAAAGAGCAACTTAAGGGAAGGAGGGTTTTGGTTCACTGTTTGTGGGTACAGTCCTCCACCATGGGCAGGGCATGGTGACAGAGGTGTAAAGCAGCTGCTAACACTCACAGTCAATAAGTAGGCAGAGGTTAATACCAGGGCTCAGACCAGGACTCCTGCCCACAAGGTTGGTACCACCTACCTTTAAGGTGGGGTTTCTCTCCTCAGTCAGATCTCCTTGGAAACTCTCATGTAGACACAGAGTTTCCATGGTGATTCTAAACCTAGCCAAGCCGATAATGAAGATTGACCATCATGGAAGATGCCACAGAAATTTATATTTCTACCGAGTTTTCAACTGAATTGAGCATTTTGTTTGAAACTCCTGTGTTCTGAGGAGATAAGGAAGGTCACACTTTTCCTACTTATGGGGAGAAAAGTCAGCATTCAAAATATAAGCCGGTTGGTGTTTTGTGAAAATGAAACACTGGGCCCGCAATCCAAAGTCTACCATGATCTATGTGCCCCTTTAAAAACAATAATATAATGTAAATAACAAGCAGGTAAAATTCAGAATGTAAATCTGTCAAGCAGTGATGTCAGACACCTGCAACAAACACTGTTTGCCCCAGTAGCTACATTCTGCCCCTCCTGCCAGCAAGTCCCCTCTATGGGGCCTGCCCTGTTCTGGAGGTGGAGCCTGGTGTGAGGCCAATCCTGTGGGTGGCTGTGCTCTCACAGGAGGACTGGGTGCACAGTACAAGAAGGCTTGTGTCCAGCAACCAAAACCAGGTGGAAGTATGCCAAGGGTTGGGGAGGGCGTACGGCTAAGCCTTGCCTCATGGCGGAGCGTCTTCCTGGGTATTCAGTGGGCACCTGTGGCTCAGCATGGGCAGTGAGCTGGCTCTGCCTCTCACATAGATATCGGATGCATCGTTTTCTACTGCATTCATAATAACCACTTATAATCTGTTTCAAAGCAGCCAATGGTATAAAAGGGTAAGCTTCGTTTTAGAGAATACCGATTGCAGCAAAGTAACTCCCGTGTGGACCACACCTGCCCTTAACGAGAAGGGATGTCACACCCCCAGTCTGCAGCTTTTCACCCACTCCCCGTGGGTTTTTTTTTTTTTTTACTGTGCCCTGACATTCTTCTGTCTTTGGACAGTGTCTGCACACCCACTATGTTATTGTGACTTATTCTGAAACTATAGGAACGCTAGCCTATTTGGGATCTCAGAGATGGGGGCCATGAGAGTGATCGAGGCTTGTGGCTGTGTGACATTTTTAGGAAGGAATTCTAGACATCGAATGATGAGATTTCAGGTGAGGCTGTGCCAACAACACTCACATTTTTCTTGAAGGATAAACAATAAAAATTGGCATGGTGGTATACACCTGTCTCTCCAGAACTCAGGAGGCTAAGGCAGGAGGATTGCTGTGAGTTCAAAGCCAGCCTACAGTGTGAGACCATGTCTCAAAAAAACAAAGAGCCAGACAAAATCCCGTGGAGGACAGACAACAGAATGTGCTAATAGGAAACTCATGCTGCAGTGAAATCACTGTCACCGTGTAGTTGGGACAAGTCCTGGGACCGTCTCATCACTTATATCAAGGGCTGCTTGTACTTGGAGATCCCGGAGGCAGATTGTGTGGTGGCTTTTCCCATACGGGCTATGTGCAGTGGGCTCCTTCTTCTGTCCCTGGTCACACAGTCCCACCTCATTACTGTTTATGGGGTACTTGAGACTACCAGGCTCTTCAAGGCCCCGGAGGTGCTGGTCCCAGGTCAGGGCTGTGGGGAATAGCGCCGGGTCTTGATTTCCAGAGGATTGTGTGGGCTCTTCTGGAACAGTTCAGTCTTGTGGCTGTATCTGACACTGTGCTACCAGTCATGGTGACTGAAGAGTTCTCCCTCTGTCTGTCTTCTGTCCTTAGCCTGTTATGTCCTGAGAAGTTTAGACCTTGAGCCCAAACCCTAAAGCTCTCCTTTCTTCTGCCTCCTCCTGGGACTGGCCATGGGAATTCTGGAGCACGGATTTCTCCACCCTCGGTTTTATTCCCCTCCACCATCATCTTTTGCCACCTCTGCCTCTCGGATCCCTTTCAGGCATGCGTCAAGGACTTTCTTTTTCTTTTGCCAGTCTCTCCCCCTCTTAGCATCTCTGAGAACAGTCCCAAACTCTGCCTGGCCTTCCCAGCAATCTCTCCAGGAAGCTGCTGCAGGGAGCTCACTCCTTGGCCCCTGAGCCATCTGTTGTCACCACTCTGCCTGACTTGATAGATCATTATTTCTTTGTTATTGTAATGACTTCTTTACCAACAGATGTTGTCCCTGAGACCATTCAAAGATGATCATTGGTGTTTCAATGTTTTCCTAAGTCTTCATGAGGTTTTTAGGATGTCAAATTCCTTGGGAGGTTCTGTTTTCTCTGATGTTGGGTCTTACTAAATTCCCTCTGAGAAATGATCACCAAATTTTGCTGCAGGGCTTGAACTCCTGTGATCATTTCTGAAACTGCTTTCTGTGGGTTCCGCTTCTCAGGTACTTTCCCCAGAGGCATCAGACCCACGGCCCTTCATATGGCCCTTTTATCACTCTCCCCAGCAGAAGCCACCCCGTTCTATTTCTCCAGAAGCCTCGGGGCTGAGACAGCCCAGTTCTCTCCTTGGCACCCTCTGTTCTGCCTCAGTTTGTCTCCCAGGTCTTTAGCTGACTGTCTACTTTGCTGGAAGGCCTATAAGACAAGCATATAACCTCTGTCCTTCCTTGTTACATGGAAGTGGAGGCGTGGAGGGGAATTAGCACAAATAATAAACAAGAGAGGGTTAAAGAGACAAGACACCCTAGAAAGTATTAGTCACGGCTCTTTAGTCTTCTTCCAAAGAAAAACAGCTTTGTGTGCAGCTGCTTTCATTGTCGTCTTTATAGACATTCCCACAGGAGTGAACATCTTCCCTGGGATGAAGGGTTTACCCAACACACCTTGGCAGGGAGCTGAGTCAGATACACAGGCTGTGACACCCGCTGTGAATGCCCAGTGTCAGGACTGTGGGAGCTTCCCACTGACGCGGGTCATACCCTTGATTTCACAGCCTTCTGGATGGATGGGAGATGTGCTGGGGTTTGGTTATCACATTTTTCTTGCCTGGGGTTTTAGTGATGTCTAGAGCAATCAGACTTCTATATACTATTAGTTAGCTTGTGCTGGGGCGGGGGGGGGGGGGGGATGGAAGAAGCTAACAATGTTAACCCGGTTCTGAGGTGGAAGTCTATGATCTAGCTGTGGGCAGTGGTTTCTCCCAGAGCTTTGCTCCTGACTCATGTAAGTTTCCACATGTTGGCTCTGTTCCCTCACCCTTGATCTCTTTTCTCATAATAACACCATTCCTGTGGCTTAAGACTCCATAATAATGGTCTCGTTTTAGTTACCTCCTTGAAGGCCTTATACATGAACAGTCAAATGGAGGGGGATGCTCAAGATGAGGTGGTAAGGACACAGGAACCTGCCCTGGCGTCTCTAGTAGTCAGCTTTGGTGGTTCTGCAGCAGGAACAGGCAGCACACAACTTGGGCTGTATGGCCAGTGCAAAGTGCATCCTCTTCCCTCCCTGGGCTTGGCTGGTTTTTTGTTATGTTTTGGGACAGCTGTTGTCTCATGGTGACTCATCAGGCCCTGCCAACTCAGTTTTGGGAGGCTGTGAAGGCAGCAGGGAAGAGGGCATGGAGGGGCTGAAGCTTGCCCCAGAAGGTCATATACATCTTGCCTGCTCTGGGAGGGATTAAATTGGCCGACCTGATAGCAGAGCCTGGAAGGTGAGCACCGAGAAGGTCTTAGAGGAAGGGGCTGTGTGAATGAGGATGCCATTCACAACTGTCTGTTAGAGGAAGATAAGGTGTGCCCTGGGTCCTGCATGGCACATCGTGTGGCCAGCACCATGCTCAGCAGTGCACACAATAGCCAGGGGCCAGCACCATGCCCAGCAGAGTACACAGTAGTCAGGTCTCATAATGGGAATCCCTTTTTTAAAAAAATTACAAAATTAACATTCAGAGTAATGGGATTCATATGGACATTTCATGCACACTCAGTTCTGACTGATCCCCCCCACACCTCCCCTCTCTCCTTGTCGTGACCCGTGTTTTCCTCTCGTATCCCCCCATCCACTTTCACATGTTCTTATTCCTCCCCCTGGCAAAGTCTCCTTTCCCCCTGCTCTTGAGCTCCTTTCTGACCGCTGCCCATGCTCACTCCGATAAAAATATACATACATAAAAATTAAAAGCTAAGTATTCAAGTTATTTTAGCAACTTTAAAATAACTTGAGTTATTCTTTATTCTTTAAAATACTTGAGTTATCCTCAAGTGGGAACAAACCATCCCAGAAGGACAGTGGTGCTTAAGATGCAAAGAGACACAGCATTTGAAATTCTAAAAAAAAAAAAAAAAACAAAAAAAAAACCCACATTTTTTTAATGACATGCGTGTGTGTATCTGTTTGGATGTCTCTGTATGATCTTCTGGAGTGGGTGTAACAGGTGGTTGTGAGCTGCCTGTATGCCTTTCTCTGTATCCCAGCAGCCACTCCCAAATAATCACACAGAGGCTTAATATATTATAATAAACAGCCAATAGCTCAGGCTTATTATTAACTAGGTCTTACAACTTAAATTAGCCCATTTCTGTTTATTTACATTCTGCCATATGGCATTACCTCTCATCTTGCACCTCCTGTTTCCTCTCCATGTCTGACGCCACCCTCCTTCTCCCCAACATTCTCTCTGCACTGAAAATCCTGCCTAGCCACGGACCAATCAGCTTTTTTTTAAAATTAACAAGGAGAGCAACACATCTTCACAGCGTGCAAAGATTGCTCCACAGCAGCTGCCTGACACTGGTCGTCCAGAAGAGCAATACGTGTTCGTGTTCCTTACCACTGAGCCATCTCTCCAGCCTGCGTTGAGAATTCTTGAGGTGGCTGTAGTCACTTTGAAAAGTAACTCAGTCCCCGGAAAGGAGCAGGGGTTGAGGACAGCTGCTAGGGACTGGAGCTGCCAGGGAGCTAGCGGCAAGAGGCCTGAGGAGTTCGTGTGTCCAGGAAAGACGTGAGTGTGTAGTCTGCCCTCAGTTCTCTTACCGTCTCTGTAGAAGCTGCCTTTTGTTACACCCATTTTTTCCCCAAGGGCCCTTAGAGTCCAGAGAGAAGCATGGAGTTCATTCTGTGGATAGCCCAGGGCTGTGACTGACCAGTGCACAGTGGATCCATGCTCAGGGCCACACGCTGGCTGACTTCTGCACTGACTCTCAAACGAAATAACCAAATAAAGAGGGTTAAACAAGTCAAAGCCATTGCTTCCTACGTTAGTGAGATGGCAGACCTTGTCAGATCAGTGTGCCTCTGGCCCCAGTTCATGTACCCTGTGTGTACCCTGACACCAGTGTGTGTGTGTCTCACCCCAGTGCATGTGTCAATAAACCCCAGTGTGTGTGTGTCACCCCAGTACATGTGATCCTGAACCCAGTGTGTGCCCCAACACTAATGTGTGTGTGTCTCACCCCAGTGTATGTACCCCTGACCCCAGTGCACGTGCCCCAGGCCCAGTGACTGAGTTTAGGGCCGATTGTGATGAGAAGCGGCCTTGAGCCATTGTGTTAGCTGCCAGAAGACTGGAGAACCTTTGGGTCTTCAGACAGTAGATTCTGATTGCATCGGTAAAAATAATTGATGGGGTTCCTGTTTCCAAGCATTCCAGAACAATTCTTATGCTGAAGAGGATAAATATCTGTAAGCGGAGGCTAGAGAGATGGTCCAGCAGTCAAAAGCACTACTGTTCTTGTGGAGGACCCTGGTTCCATTCCCGGCACCTGCGTGGTGGATCGCCACGACCTGTACTTCCAGTTCTAGGTGATCTGACTTTGTCTTCTGACCTCCTGCGCACTAGGCAGACATATAACATATACACATATACATAGATGCGTGCACTCTCATATTGACCAAAGTTACAAATAAAACAGATCAGAAAATGCTAATGGATTTCCCCTGTACTGGCGGTGTCTTTAAAAATATCTCTAGGATGACAGAGTACTTGAGACTGGGTAAGAACAGGGAGTTGGAGGTTTCCTCTTCACAGTTTCTAGAGCTATGAATGGGGGAAGGAAAGGAGAGAGAGAGAGAGAGAGAGAGAGAGAGAGGGAGGGAGGGAGGGAGGGAGGGAGGGACGGACGGAGGGAGGGAGGAGAGGAGAGGGAGGGAGGGAGAGAGGAGAGGAGAGGGAGGGAGGGAGGGAGGGAGGGAGGGAGAGAGAGAGAGAGAGAGAGAGAGAGAGAGAGAGAGAGAAGAGGAGAGGGAGGGAGGGAGAGCAAGAGAGAGCTGACCACACCTTTGTACTCTTCCGACACCGTGGATTTAAAGTGAAATGTTCCCACAAGCTCATGTGTTCTAGGTGTTTGATCCTCCACTTGTGAAGCTTTTGGGGGCAGCCACTAGGGGGCGGTACAAAGGTTTAACGACCTTTGCTTTCTGATCCATGGAGATACCTGGACTACCAGCCCCACACTCCCACGGCCCCATCCCGGCATGCCTCCCCGCCTACACACGGTGACTTTAAGTTGCCTCCTGGATATACGTTCACAGTGAGGAGGAAGGTAACTTGCACATCACCTCGGCTGTTCATTGGTCCTTCCCCTTGGTTCTTGCCACTAACCACTCTCATTAGATGCCGCGTTGGCACCGGGACCTAGGTTTCCCACACAAACCTTTGAGGGACACATTCCCACGACAGCTTACCGGCTAACATTAAGTACGTGGAAATCTTCCTGTCTCTCTGCCCCATCTCCTCGGCCATTAGCTCTGTGTCTTGCGTTGATTCCATGAGCTATACACTCAAGGTGTCCGGCGCATTTCTAGCTGGTCCATGTCAGTCCTGGGTGTGTTTTGTTTTAAAGCGGGATTTCCCTTTTTGCAACAGGAAATGAGAAAATTATCTCATTTAATTACAATAAATTGCATACGGTGGTCAAGGGTTATACAGGAAACCGTTGTCAATCTTTTTTTTAAATTTTTTTTTCCAAAAAATTTAACTTGAATGAGAACAGTGAAAATTCCGTGAGTATTTAGCTTCTTCCTTTCCAACTTGTAATAGTAGCAGCAAGCGGCACCCACGTCAAGGACACAGCCTTTAAGATGGCTCTGCCCGGCTATCCTGTGCCCAGAGAGGGGTTCCTAGCATAACCTGCCTTTTGATGATCCAGCAGCAGACTGGCCCACAGGACTCACTGATTAAGGGTAACGAGAGGTCAGTCTGGAGAGATGAGTGATAATGCATCACTAGAGAGGACGATAGGGTTAAGAGCATTCTTGGTAAGGTTGTGTCTACAAAGTAATAAGCTGTCGCAGCAGCGCTGATTTAACAGGGCCGAGGGGAAAGGATCGCTGGCTGGGCTACGCTGGGGCAGCAAAGTGGGATGCTCAAACACAGCTTCCATTTTTTATTCTAAGAATAAAATGTTTGGAGATAAATGTTATAATCTCCCCGGAATGAATGCTAAAAGAGTCTGTGACTGAAAAAGAAATTAGTCTATAATCTCCAGTCTGAACAGTAAATACACAAAATGTGCTCAGCCGCTGAAGGCGTGTTTGATGCTTGCGTAGAGTCTTAGATACCGCCAGTCACCTTGTGCGTCTTTAGTGTGTCTTCTTAAAAGGATAGATAGGCATGTGTGTGTGTGTGTGTGTGTGTGAGAGAGAGAGAGAGAGAGAGAGAGAGAGAGAGAGAGAGAGAGAGAGAGGACACAGATGGAGAAAGATAGAGAAAACAGAGACACATAGAGACAGACAGAGACAGAGAGATGAGAGACAGACACAGAGATGAGAAAGTGGCAGACACAAAGAGACAGAGAGACAGAGAAAAGGAGAGAGACAGATGAGACAGAGACAGAGACAGATGGAGAGAGATGAGAGACAGACACAAAGAGGCAGGGGAGAGAAAGACAGACAAAGGAGAGAGAAAGAGCTGTGGGTGCCCCATCTGTGTGTGGCTGTATGTACCTATGTGTCACGATGTATGCAGGGGGTCAGAGCGCAGACTTGGGCATCCGTCCTCACTTTCCCCCCTTGCTTGGGACAGGTTTCTTTGTTGCTACATAAGCCAGGCTGGCTTACTCTTGCGGTTCTGGAGACGACACAGACACACGGGATAACAGGCGTGCAGTACCGCGCTCAGCTTTTGCACAGGTTCTGGGACAGGACGGTCAAATGTGTGCGGCAAACAGCTTACTTGGGATTAGACTTTCCAGTCCCCACCCCTTCCCTCCTCACCATTTCTCTTTTTATGAAGGTTGTGTGTTCCAGTTGTGTGTATTCTACCTGTGACCAATCAGCGTTGATGCACCGTGGTTATGTGGTTTGCCTTAGCCTCCAGCCTGCGTGCATTCTGAGGGCATTGACAGATGCGTACCATCACGTATCCATCACTTTTCTGTCTACCCTATCGCCTGAAAGATCCCCGTTATTCACCCATTCATTCTCCACCCCAGCACCTTGCACCACGGGAAAAATAGACTTTTTATTGCCCCAATCACTTTGCCTTTTCTAGACTACGTAAAGGAAGTGCACAGCATGCTCTCTTTCCAGAATGCCTTTTGCGTTCAGCGATGCGCACCGCAGTCCCTCCGTGTCTTTTTGTGGCTGGTGAGCTCCTTTCTCTTTTTATTGCTAATTGACGCTCCATTGTCTGCACACAGCACCCCTTGTCTACCCACTCACTGACGGCAGGGTATCTGGATTTCTTCCACGTTTTGGCAATTCTGGAGAATGTTGCTGCTGTAAAATAGTTCTGCTCATGTTCTGTGAGGGTGCAAGTTATAGCCAGAGCCCAAACGCCAGATCAAAAGATAACACAGTTTGTAACTGGGGCCAGAAAGATGATTCAGTGGATGAAGGTGTTTGCACCAAGACAGACAACCTGAATTTGATCCCCACCATCCCCATGGTGGGAGAACCAACTCCTGCATGCTGTCTCTGACTTCCACAGGTGTGCCTGGGAATGTGCTCTGAAACTTGCACACAGAGAAACACGCAATAGACGAGCAAGTAAAAAAATTTTAAGGTTTTAAACATATATATATATAATTGTGCAAGAAACTGACAAACCATACCCCAAAATGTTTGATGATTTTTATCTTAGTTGTGGCTCTCACTTTTTTTGATAGGTAATTGCAAAATTTATGAATTGCCTGCTAATTACCTTACCAATGTCCCACACTTCACAAGAAGTTCTTAGATGGGAAAGATATGTATACACTAGTTTATTTTTTAAAGTAAATTTAAATTTAATTTAAATTTCTAATTTTTCAGACAGTTCTCAGAAGTGTTCTTAGGGACACTGGCCAGAACTTTCCCTGTAGCCTTCTGTTTTGCCTCAGTTTACCAGGTAGTTAAGGAATCCCAGGGCTGTAAACTTCGGACCCTCTTGTCTAAAGTGAGTGTCAAAGTTAAGCCATCGGGTTAGTTTGTCGGCTCACACCGCGTCTAGACTTCAGGGCTCCAGTTTGGGGTTTTGGTACTTTATCAATTAGCCTCCCCTGCTTCCCAGGAGGGGAGCGATCAAAGGTATGTGTATGTCTACCTAACTCCAGATTAGAGAGAACTTTCATTTTCGTCTGATAAAGGCTTATCAGGCAGAGAGAAACAAAACAACAGGAAATTTGAATGATATGATTAGCTCCTTTTCGAAGGCACTTCCTGCAGACCAGCCACCGGCTCTGCACAGGTCCAGATGAGAGATGCCTGCCCTTGATCACAGAAGTGATGTCTGCTCTGTTGTCAGGGGCACGCTGGAGACTCTGGGTGGCCATTGCCTGCTGGCCTGCACGGGTGATGGACCGTGAGCCCACCAAGGGAACAAGAAGAGTCCCGGTTCACCTCGGGAATTAGTCAGGAATTTAAAGACAGTTTCCTAGCTAGAAACAGTTCATCTATCAGGGGGAAAGCAAGAAAGCCTGACTTTACCAAGTGCAGTTCTGACCGATGAAGTGCAGAGAATTTCAGCTCTTTGTTCAATGGAGGGAAAATCATGGAGAGAGAGAACGACAAAAGCAAATGAAAGGACAGGGAAAATGAAATAAAACTTGAGGGCTGGGACAGGATCTCCCCTTTTCTCTGTACTGGGGGTGGGAGCTAGGGCCTTGTACACACCAGACAAGGCCTTTGGCCTACCTACCCTAGCCTCAGGATTGGGAGTCTGGGGTGGAAAGGAAAAGACACACAGCCTGGATACATGGCCAGAGAATGGCCTCCATGGCTGGACACCAGAGTGGGGCAGCTTCCTCCAACTGCCGTGTAATCTGTTGTGTTTAATCACACCAAAAAATTACCAGCCTGGTGTGATTGGGGACAGACAAGGGCATAGCAATTCTCTTGCGTGGTAAGCCAGCAGTCTTAGGCAGCTGGAGGAAAAGTCTCAGAGGCTGAGACTAGTCTCCTGGCTGCCCTCATGGTTCTTCAGAAAAATCCACACTTGTTCTTCTGGAAACAAGTATTTTGAAGGATTTCAGAGGACAAAATTGTACCATGGTCCCAAGGACTGAGCATGAAGTCCTAGCAGGACCCTGAGGCCAGAGCCTTTGTTGCCCTTGTATTTTGTTTCAGGGACACAAATCCCCTGCCTGCCCCCCCCCCTCACCCCCGCACTTCTATGTCAAGTGTATGTGCTGGTGGCAACTTCCTCTGTGAAGGACCCCCCTTTATGCAAGGCACACACAGGCAGGATGCCCACCTGGGAGGCGGGGAGTGTTGAAGACCAAGAATAATCTGTTCTAAATTGCACCATGGTCCAATCCATGAACTCAGGGCTGCCGCAAGCATCTTGGGCACAAAGGAAAAGTCGTGCAGGTTTTATCTTTTTTGATATAGATTTTGCCACCATTGTTCCAGGTGTCGTGGGAGAGAGCTTATTTCCATATGTATAGAGAAAAGGTGTGCTTTCTCCTGCCCGTGAAGGTGTCATCGAATGTATTTTTAGCTATACATAAAGCAGCTGTAGCTAGGCATCTTTCCGCAGGGTCTCAGGGTTTGAACATCCTTTGCCACTGGAGGAATGTTAATGAGATGATACTTCATCCCACTTATTTTAATTGCCAAACAACACTTAATTTTCCTCCTAGCTTAACAAAAAATAAAAAAAAAAAATAAAATCACTTTTGTGTTTTGCTTGGCTTGCTCTCGCAGGAGCTGGGTGGTTTCCTCATCTTCCATTGTAGAAGGTTCTAGGCCCAGACCCCTCCCTGTGCGGGAGTGTGTGGTGTTAGTGTCTGCTTCCCTTCCAATGGCTTGGAGGATGCTCAGTGGAGATGCCTGCGGTTGTCACAGAAACACGGGGATATATTATTAGATCTTTCATAATTAGTTGTTGCTGATGTGTGCCAAAGATCCCGAGCTTAATCAAAAACGTTATCACCCAGGCTGCTGCTGGGGAGGGGGGTGATCTGGGAAGCCAAAGGCTGTCCCTCCCGGTGCTGGTTCTGTAAGATAAGGAACGGGAGACAAAGGCAGACAGCTCCTGCGTGAGGTTCTGAGCAGGCTCGAGCTTTGGCGAATCACATGACTTATGTATGGGCGGTGGGTTCAGAAAACCTGAAGCTCCTCCTCGCTCCTGATTTCTGAGTCACTCCACCGACCAGGTGCTGACTAAGGCTGCCGGCTGTGGGAACCTGATTGCATGTGTCTGCCAAGCATTTCCAGGTAGAGAGCTTGGTTCCCCGGGGAATCCTCGAGGTCCCTCCCTGGGTCACAGCAGGCCCTGGCTGCCAACTTCAAAGAGTGTATCTCAGCCTTTAGATAAACCTGGCCGATGTCCCCTGGCAGCGAAGCCAGGGAAGGACCACGGGGACAGCCAGTCCGCAGCACCCAGGGCTGTTTGGACAAACCATGGTATGTTTTTTCTGCCCGTATCTGGGCGTGCAGGTGAATCCTGGTCCCGCTGGTATCTTGGCTGGTCACTCTCTCTCAGGCTCTGTGGGGAGCTGGGGTTGCATCCCTGCAAATGCTCCAGCAAAGCTGTGCAAACAAACCGGGCGATTAGTTGGACAGGCTCACTGGCTCGCGAATGTGAGCGGGCCTGGCAGCGCTATGCACTCAACCCTTTCTGCGGTCCCACCCAGCGCGCTCATCAATGAACACCCTCTGGCTTTTCCCTCTGGGCATCCAACTGGGCGCTGCGGACCCCGCGCATCCCTGAGCAGGACAGGATGCTGATTGTCGCCTTGGACTCTTCACACACGCAACACATCACACACACACACACACACACACACACACACACACACACACACACACTTTTAAACGCAATTTTCATGATCCTTATTTTTATTTATTTATCTAAAAGCCATCCACTTACATTATAAATCAGAACATCTGGGTGAAAAGCAGTGATGGCGCCAGAAACAGCCCTTAGTGGCTCTGTTATTTCACACATATCTGAGGATGCACTGTCACACCAGAGAGACTGGGAGGCTGAGACTCCCCGCCTCACATGCTGTGTCAGAGGGGCTGACAATTTCTGTTTTTAAAGGTTGGGTTTAACACCTGTAAATACCCTTGATGTTCCGAGCCTTTTGGGAGAGGCTCCTCAAACTGACTTGACTATTTTTTTTCCCCTCTTCTGCTTCTGGTTTGAAGTGAGAGAGTCAACCTTGTATAAAGAAACCTCAGGTCTCCTTTGAGGTGAAATCAGAGTGAGTCGGAAAGAGTGATTACAACCTTCTTTAATCAAAGACCCCGGAGAGGATTTTCTTTTAGGAAAAGAAGCAGCGTCAAGCCAAGAGCTTTGGAAATTACTTTCATAGTTTCTTGAGCAGTTCAGAGCAGGGGGAGAGTCTTAAAAGTTGTCATTTGCTCTGGAATATCAGACTGTAGCGTCAGCCTTTTGTCTGCGCCCTTCCTCCGGTGTATCAGAAAGGACAGAGCTGGCCCCGGCTTTGTTGTTCACCACAGAGGCTTTCAAGTGACTAATGCTCTAGGAATCTCATGGAGACATTTATTCTGCCTCTGTTGCTATGAGCCCTGTGTTCCTTTGTGGGACCTAACAATACAGGTAACATATCTAAAGTATGACCCTGGCGAAAGGAGCTCGGTCTTAGGGAGCAATCATAAAATCACTGTGTACACATTACGGGCCTGTCGGGTCCCTTCTCATTTCAGCATGTCAAATATGTTTGTGTTAGTTATATTGGCTGATTAACCTGAAGGGATGTTTAAAGCCGCCATAGAAAAGGTGGCCCACGCTCGCACACAGCCAGTGTTATTTAAACATTCTCAGTTACATGGGGGAAGCAGTACTCCTTTGGGGAACTTAAAAATTAAGGATAATCAATTAGAAATGATTCGACTAGCTGACAAACAGTACTGCAGGTCAGAATCCTCCCTGTTATTTAAAATAGATGATCCATTTTTTTTTTAAAAAAGAGAGGCACAATCAGATTTTAACATTTTATGTTAATAAACAGCTTTAAAAATTAGCATTTCTGTGTGTTTCCAGGAATTTGATTGTTTGAATCCTTCATGGATGCCTGGAACATTAATTTGGTGACTAGCAGAGAAAGATTGCATTGTTTTTGGTTTTTTGAGACAAGAGCTTACAGGACTCACAGGCTGGCCTGGAGGCCACTGCAAAGTAGCCCAGGCTGTCCTCACGCCGTGGCATTTCTTCTTTCTCCACCCCCAGAGTGCTGGGATTATAGCCATGAGCTGTGCCGCCTGGCTAGGAATGTGCTTCTGTTAGAACTAGACTGTGCTCGCTTCTTAACCTGAGACATTTAAAAATTAGTTGGAGCCAGAAACAATTAGCGGTCCAGATTTCTCTCACTTTTTTTTGGCTTTCCTCTTACTTGTTTGTGCCCATTTTAATTAGAAAATAATACAGTGACACAATTAATTTTACCTGGCAGGCTCTGTTCCACGGCAACACGGGCATGTGTGAAAAATGGTGCTGTTTTGTTTTGTGTTGTTTTTTTTTTCACTAGCATAAGAATTTTTAAAGCCTAAAAGTCTGTTACCATTTGAGTCTTTATAAATTCTTAGATAATATCTGAAAGTCAGGCCACGGTTTTTACATCTTAGGAAACCGTATGGAGGTTAAAATGTGATTGTTTTGATTTATGTATTAGTCCACATATTTGTTGGCCAGCATTTCCATTTAGCCATTTTAAAATATAAAACTCACACTTTCTGTTTAACCACATTTCCCTCAGAAAGTGTCCAAGACCACAGATAACATCTTACCACCACCACATATTTTAGCGGTTTGTATTTGATGCGAAGGTTGATAAGATGAAGATAACATTTTAAAAGTATGTAAATAAAACTACAGTAGACTCAAACTTTAATTCAGGCTACCATAGTGTCTCAATGAAACTAACCCAATTTTATCACTTCTTTTCGAACTGTGTGTTACTTCTTTTTTTTTTTAAATATTTATTTATGTATTATGTATACAGTGTTCTGTCTGTGTGTATGTCTGCAGGTCAGAAATGGGCACCAGACCTTATTACAGATGGTTGTGAGCCACCATGTGGTTGCCGGGAATTGAACTCAGGACCTTTGGAAGAGCAGGCAATGCTCTTAACCACTGAGCCATCTCTCCGGCCCCCTGTGTGTTTACACAGTTTTGATTTCTCTTCATATTTTCTCTTTGGAGAAAGTAGACCAAAAGTCGTTGGAGCATAGATGCGCACAATCTTTTTCATTTCATCCTTTGTATGTCTTGTGCTCTGTGCATACCCCAATGAGTCATTTATTGATTATATTAAGTTAATAATCTATAGCTACAGAACAGTACGGTCATGCTAGACTACAGACCGTACATTGCTAACACAGTAAACTCATGTGTTTGGCACAGCTAACAACTCTCCTGCTGGGGATAGCATCAGCTCTTTTACATTTGATAGAGTCACAAAGTCCTGTCACATCTGGCCTAAGGACTCCGAGGGGCAACATTGCCATCGACAAGGGAACCCAGAACACGTCAGGCCAACTCACGATGCTCATGAGCCTCTCACTGAGAACTCTGCCTTCTAAAATGTAGGTCAGAGGACTGGAGAAACCCTAATTTCAAATCCCAGCAACCCCCAAACTAATAGCATCTAGAAATGAACTTTCCCAAGTCAATATTTACAACTTCCGAAGGGTGCAGAATTCGGATCTAAATGCCTCTGATATTAGTCTTTTAGTTACTTTTGTTTTTGTCATTTCATAAAAGTTTAGAGTTTTGGTAAAACTAGAACAACAACAAAGCAAAGACAGAACAATTCCCATCTCTTGGCAGTCTTTTCAACCAAGTGTGAGATCTGACAGAGGAGTCAGAGTTACTGGTCTTGGACAAAAGCATCTTTTTCTCAGCCTGATTCTCGTTGCTCTTCCTGCTCTACAGCATTAAAGTCAGGGAGGCGCTTGCTTTCTATTTACTACAGCAAAGTGACTTCGATGGGAGCAGTTATCATTTGTATTTCCATAGAGTTCTCATAATTGCCTATTGTTTTTGGCAAAGCCAGCATGTGTATTTGCACACCACACATGCTCGGACCCCTGTCCCACGAAACACCACTCCTGATTTTAAAATGCATCGCGCGTATACAGACTAGTTACACTAGTCTTGCAAGTCATTTCTTAAATTCGAGTCTGATAAAGATCTCGCATTGTCAAGTACAGTTATTGTATTAGAACAAACAAACAAGCACAGATGAAAAACGAGGCAGGGCAGTGAGAAGGCTCAGCAGGTCAAGGCAAAGACCCTGGCTGCCTAAGCCTGGCCACCTCCGTTTGAGCGGTCCCCTGACTTCCATAGGTGCACTGTGGCACTGTTGGTGACACATCGTGAAAACACACACACAATAATAATAAATGAAGAAAGGAAAAGCCACTGCTTAGACTGCCTTTTATCTGTCCACGGAGTCCCTTGAAAGCGAGCCTCAAGCCAGTTTCACTGTCTTTGTGCCGTCTGAAAGAGGCTTAGAGGCTGGGGTCAGAGTCACTGTTTTACCAGACAGTAATGGCACGCTAATGATGTTGGAGCAGCTTGGACCTCCGAGGGACAAAGCCTTTTGCACTCTGTGGTGATGCTCTCCGTGAATTCAATTAAAAAGGCAACTGTGAGCGGCAGGCAGTGCCTGTTGCTCCACTGGAGTTTCATTTACCACGCTTCCTTCTCTCAGCAGCCGGGAAAGTCCTAGGTAAACTGGGCAGGCATTTTTGTTGGGTTTGGCTTATTTAGCTTTTATATAAATGGGGTTTGTAAATATCATAGCCAAGCCCTTCCTGCAGTTTCGGTGACTGCATTGACTTCACGAGCTGTGTCTGAAGAGTGAGGCCCATTGAGATGTACAGCCAATCCAATTATTTTATTTCACTTTAATATTTTATTTTAAAACAAAGACTTGCACATCCCAAACTGTCCTCCAACTTCCTATACAGCAGAGGATATCTCCGAGCTTCTGTGTATGCGGGTTGTGTGGGGAGAGAGTGTTTCCTCTGTGTGTGTATGGTGGTTTGCAGGAGTGTGTAGTGTATATGTGTGCACATGGTATTCTGAGTGTGTGAGTGGTGTATTGTGTTGTGGGTATGTGTAAGTGCACTTGGGTGCATATGGGTACATGTGTGTATTTGTACATATGTAGGTATATAATGCACATGTCTAGGTACACATGCATGTGAACTTTCACCAACTCTAGAGCTTGCTGATTCGTCCAGGTAGGCTGGCCAGTCATGTGTCTCAGGCCTCCTCAGCACTGATCTTTAAAAAGCTCAATGCTTTATGTAGATGACAGTGGTCCAAACTCGGGTCCTTATGCTTGTATGATAAGCTCTCTACTGAGTAAGCTAGCTCCTCAGCCTGATGACAAACTTCTGATCCTCCTGCCTCCACCTCCCAAGTGCCAGGACTTGCTCTACTCAATTTGTGTGGTACTGAGATTAAACCCAGGGACTCATGCATTCTAGCCAAGCACTCTACCAATCCAGTCACACTCCCAGCCCAAATCCCTTTGGAAGGCTTGGTAAGGTTTTTTGTTCTTCTTGTTGTTATTGTTGTTTATTTCAATATGTTAATGAGGGCTGGAGCAATGGCTTGGCTGTTAGGAGTGCATACTACTCTTGTAGAAGACTGGAATTCACTTTACTTCCCACTACCCATATAGCAAAGGTTCACAAATGCTTTGACAACTTGCTTCTTTTAAACCTGATACTCCAGCTTAGCTCTGGACACCTCTGGCCTCCATGGGCTCCTGTACCAGATACAGACAAATACACCTTCCCATAATTAAAAGTTTAATTTTTTAAATTCACTTCCAGAGCAAACGTTCCCTCATCCTGCGACCTGAGTTGTTGGTCAATGTTCCACTGGCTCCACAGAGAAGTTTCTAATTTCTGGAACCCCCCCAAAAAAAAAATCCTCAGGATTCAGTTTTCTTCTAAAAAGTCAATTCCAGAGTCCAGGAAACAGGAAGCCATAGTAGCTGTCTGAAGGCTGGAGATGGGACCTCGGTCAGTGTTCTGCGAAAATGAAACCGAAAGTAATGCTGAGGTCATGACTAGCTTCCCTGGCTGGCGAAAAGACGCTCTTCTGCTAGATAGACAGGAATTCTCATCTGAGTTGGTTCATCTGCAAGATTCTTCCTTCAAAGCAGGTGGGCCGTCCTGCCTCTGAGAACAGTTGGTGCTGAGATTACCTGACCGATCTAAGGAAATTCCTGGCATTTCAAGCACTGTAGATAGAAACACCTGCCAGCCCTTCACCAGGACACCCCTATACAAATGTCAGCCAATCAGGGGTCCTGAACCTCAAAGGCCCCTCATCCCCACCTTTACTACTATAAAAACCCAATTTCTAATTGAGCTCGGGGCTCTCCGGACATTCTAAAATGTTGAACATGTGGAGAGACCGAGTTTGCAAACTTAATTAAAATATAGGCTCTTTGCTTTTGCATAGGTGACCTGGTCTCCTTTGTTGGCTTTTGTGGGGACCCACAGATGTGGGCACAACAAACTCAATGCTTCAACTTTCCAACTCACTTATTTTAAACGGAAATGCGAGGTATCCTATGTTTAATGACAACGGAAAAAGCAGTGAGCACCCCTCAGCGGGGTCTGGAAAGGAAGGGGATAGTCTCTCTGCAGATCGCTGGTTACATCTGTGTTTGGCCTCAAGTGAAGGACATGCAGGGTTCAGGTGGGTCCTGTTAAGTCTAAAACAACAGTTTGACCTTTATAGTTTCAAGTTAAAAAGAGCTTGGTCTCACCCTGGTTTTTAGCACATTCCTGCTAGCCCCAGCTCACTAGGCAGCCTTTGGGTGCCTGTGGCTCCTGAGGGATCAGAGCTAGGCTCTGGGATAGGGTGAGGCTGGGCACTTTCTGGAAACCCTTCTTATCTCTCCTCATGTCAGGAGCCCTATCTTGCTTACACAGCCAGGATCTGAGGCCAGGACTCGCAGTTGCTCTGGCTCTATCTTCATTTCTTGTACCTGGATATCGATTGCCTTTAAGTTGGGAAAAGAGGCTGCAATCTCATTTGATAAGGGGATTTCGGGTGTCAAGCTTCGGAACAGATGAAGCTGGAGAGATGTGGGCCAGGGGATGCTGCCCAAGGGAATAGATAAAGGAAAAGATCTACCGTTAAAGCAAAAGCCGTGCTTACAATCAACCGGTATAAGTGAAGTTAAGCAGGAAAGTCTAGACTATAAATCAGTGTAGGACGCTGAGGTCCTTATATGGGTAAGGACAGATAACTCTTATCTTTAAGGCTCTTTTTTTAGAGGCAAAACCCCAACTTAGGGACGTACATTCACTGTGAAGTGTTGTTTTTTATTCCTTTTTGACACTCAAACTTCCCCAGCCTTAAGAACTAATGCTAAGTTCAAAGTAGGACCTTAAAAATCTTATCCGCCACTCACCTGGAAACACGTAGGTGCATTGCTCTAAGCATGGGCTATGAAGTTACTCCGGAGCTGGGTCATCCTGGGCAAGGTGACTACATGCTCTGTGCTCTTTATATTAGAGGTGTTGGTACCTACTTAATAGGGCCTATGGTTGTCTAAAGGGAGGGGGGAGGAGACAGGGCAGGAGGGAGGGAGAGGGAGGGGGCAGGGCAGGAGGGAGGGGCAAGTCAAGGATTATGGGGTTGTCCATTTGTGAGTGCAGTGCTGCAAAGGCCCTGGGAGGTGCGACACTGACGCATCAGGGCAAGTGATGTTCAGCCCTGGCTTTTTACGGCCCCTGTGCCCCTCCTTCGCCCCCCTCCCTCCTGTGTGTTCATAGAGAATTTCACACTGAGGTTGGAGACCTTGACGCAGCCTGCAGTAAGATGCTGTCTCCTTAGACTTATCAAGGATAGGGCATCTGTGAGAAGCTGTACTCTGCCACCTTAATGGATGGTAGACATGGGTGGACAGATCTGGAGTCAGGTTTTCAAGTTCAAAGTCATGTTCTGTTTGCCCCATCTGATTAAGTACAGAAACCGAGTCCCATGGAGTACCTCACAATACCTGTAATATACTCCTAACCCCACATACATATCTGAGGCCTGCCTCTTTCCTCCGGCTGTTCGCTTACTTATTTATATGTGCATGCGCGTGTCTGCTTGTCTGTAGGTATGCCTTATGCATGTAATATATGCGGGAGCCAGAAGAAGACAATGAGTTCCCTGAACTGGAGTTACAGGCAGTTACCTTGAGACACCTGGTGCGGGTGATGGGAACCAAACCTGTGTCCCAAGCAGGGAGTGCTCTTAACCACTGAGCCATCTTTCCAGCCCCCATTTGATCGCGAATCATGGGTACAGCTTCACTAACACATGGGACCTTATTTATTTCTGCCGAAGAGTGTAATTTTACACACAGCTTTATGTGACTAATGGAAGAATAGTGAAATGATTGGGAAATAAAAACATTGAGGGTTAAAAAGAAAGATTTATCCTGGGGAGTGATTCAAAATGTACACTCTTTGCAATCATGGCGAGACTTCCTACAAATTTTAGTTAATGCAGGTTTAATTCCAGCTGAAGCTTTATTTTTAAAGTGACCTTTAATATGAGTGGAGACGAGAGAAAATTGACACATAGCTGGGTATTGATATTGCAGGGGTAAATCCTGCTGAACTGTAATTACTAGAGTGTCGCCTTCTTCTGTCCCCTCTGCTCTGTACCAGGTATCTGTGTGTGTTTCTAATTGTTAACGTGTATGAAGATTCCCCAAGAAAAAAAATACAGTCAGGATGTTGTTTTCCAAAGACACAAACCGAACCAAATTGCTTCATATTGACAAGATTCATGACTCTATTGCAAAACAGTTACAGAGAATGCAGTTTGAGTGTTATTCACCAAAGGGAGTGACTGTCATTGGATCGACTGTACCATTTCCCCTCAGAAACGACCCACGAGAAAGTTTTAGGATTAGCATTGGTTTGTCTGGTTGAGAAAGAATGAAGACACAACTCTGTGTTCTGATCCAGTCATTCATTTGCCTTCTCCCCATCCCAGCGTTTGTGGAGATCCTGATGTCAGTGTTCGGACAGGGAGGCAGATCCTTCTGGATCTTCAGACACTTGCCAAGCACTAAATGACAGACAGCAGTCCAGGGAGTGCAGGGCTCCTGGTACCCAGGTGTTATCTCAGTTTTCCTTGGGCTTTCTGGCTCACATCCCTGTCTACCCTGGAACATCTCCCTACACAGCCCCTGCTGCCTCCTGCTATCCTATCTATGAGCCACAGATTATGTTTTTCTGGACTAGAGAGGCTCCTGCCTCCGCCCATGTTCATGCTTGCTCTCCCTGAGTTCTTCACAGCTCTAGTTTATAGAAGGGTGGACATCACAGCTTTCCTGTGTCCGCATGGCTCCTTCATGTTTTCCCTTATCTCTTGTGCTGGTCTCAATGAAGGTATTGGCCGGATGTTGGGAGTGGATCAGTATTTACCTATTTATTTATATTTCTGTGGGTATTTGCGTATGGTGTATATGTGGGCACAGCCTCATACATGCGACGGTGTGCAGGGGTCAGAGGACAAAACCTTTTGAAAGGGAGTTCTCACCTTCCCCCTTGTTCCTTGAGGGAGGGCCTCTCTGGCTGATTCGGTCCTTGTGTGATATCCTCCACCCAGCTGGTCTGTGAACTTCTGGATGATTCTCCTGTCTGCTGCCCACCCACCTTCCCATTGGAGTATGGGGGATTATAGGTGCACACCTGTGGTCCCAGGGTTTGGACTCAGGTCATTAGACTAGTTTACTAATCCCTTTTGCCCACTGAACCATTTCATGCTTTAGTTTTACCTGTTTATGTTTAAGATACTTTTAAGGTAACTCTGGATCTGGCACTTTTGCATAGTCAATACTTGATGGGTGTTTTAGGCAGTATATGTTTAATGCAGCTGTTGCTAGGAGTGGTTTGTTTTGCTTTATCCTTTGGTGTCAGGGATATACTCCAGGGCCTTGTGTGGCTAAGTGCTTTCCCACCAGAACTATATTCCCAGTGTCTGACTCTGAGTCTTGTTTTTATTTTGTCTTTTATTATTCTCTTTTCTTCCACGTCGCCTTCTCTTTTGTCTCACTTCCTTCCTTCTTTTAAATCCATTCTCTGCTTTTGTTGTAGCAGTTTCATGCTCTGGGCTTTCTGGGTCATTCTCTGGAATGCTGTGTCGATATTTTTGTGGTTCCCAGTGTATCCATAGCTTACCATCATCGCCACCGGAGTCCAACTGACGCCTTGCTCTATCGCTGTAGCACATCGTGCATTCAATTGCTACAACGAAACTCATTCCCTCACTTTCTAGAGAGTTCCCTGATTCTGGTTGTCCTTGTTTCTGATGGGACCCATACTCAGGGTCATCTTGGTTCCTCACACAGGGCCTCTCCTCTCTGGTTGCTTCTCCTGTCCATCCTTAGAGTGACAGAGAACCCACAGGATGGTGGAAAAGCAATGTTGTAGAGTTGTCCTTAGACTCCCACATGTGAAATCCACATTTGGACCCTTACCCTGAGTCATGTACACACCCATAGACACAGTAGTAAATACATTTACAGTATTTAAAAAAAAATGAAGAAAAGAGACTCATTTTGACTGGTTTTGGATAATTTGATTTGGATGTATTTTTGTGTCATATTAAATTTAAAATGATCTGTTTTATGTGTTTGGCATTTGCCTGTATTTATACCGGTGCACCACATGTGTGCATGGTGCCTGCAGAAGCCAGCTGAAGGTGTCAGCGTCCCTGAAACTGATTTACAGATGTTGTGATCTATCATGTGCAGCCAGTGCTGTTAACCTCCAAGCCCTCTCTCCAGCCTCTTTTGTAGCTGCTTCCTTTCTTCTTCTTCTTCTTCTTCTTCTTCTTCTTCTTCTTCTTCTTCTTCTTCTTCTTCTTCTTCTTCTTCTTCTTCTTCTTCTCCTCCTCCTCCTCCTCCTCCTCCTCCTCCTCCTCCTCCTCCTCCTCCTCCTCTTCCTCCTCCTCCTCCTCCTCCCTTTGTTTGGTGCTTGCTGAATGGTTTCCATATGTGAGTAGTAAACAGTTTTATCAACTCTTAAATGGGGGCTGTTATTCTCAAACTACATCTTACTCTTTTTGTGGATTTCTTTCGGAAGGTGGAAACTGCCCCATGGTTCAGGGCCGCTCTGCTCTGCAAACTCCAGCTCTCTCGGTGTCTTCGCTTGGGGGTTGTAGTTCTGTCTAAGCCTGCAGAGATTGTGGGTTCAGCTTGAGTTGGTTCCTGTGATTCATCTGGAAATCTCTCAGGGGACGAGCGGCCTGACCTCATTTGTGTTTTCTGGCACCAACCCTGCTGCTGTCCTGAAGGCCACTGCTCCTTTTTCATTTGTCACTTCAGGCTGGAGGACAGCTCTTTTGCTCTGGCTTGATTTTCCATCTTATACAATGAGATAAATCTTTCCTAAGATTTTGATAGGTTTACAGAAAAAAGGTCAGACTGAGAAATAAGACCCTAAAAGATACCTTTGAAATCAGCAAGTCTGCTGTAGTTGTTCAGACGATGTGGAATGTGAACAAGAGAACACTGGAAAACAGGACGGTGAAGTTAAGTGGAGAGAAGGTCACAGTCCATTATTAGGTTTCTGTGAAATGAACTCATGTTTGTAACATTCAGACAATTGCCTGGCGCGTGGCTAGTGCCCTCAGATGTTGCGTAAGAGCAGCAAACAAAATCAAAGAATAAACACACTAAAGTATGATGCCCATGGGAAGACGAGTGCTGGGTGCCACACACTGGAGACCTTAGTAGAACAGCCAGCAGGAGCATGCCCTAGCAGCTGAAGGTCAGGCTAGGGTCAAGATGATGGCTGCCCCTATGGAAATTGGGATAGAAAGAAGTCATGATGGGGGGATGGAGGGGAGAGGTTCTTTGATAAGGTTGAAGCAGGGGGCGGGGTTTGAAGAAGAATCTAGGAGAAGGAAGTCTTTGCCTGAAAGAATGCTGGTGTCATGAATGGAAACAGGGAGTTGGGTTTAATTCAGTTAGGGAGCTTTGACAATGGAGTGCTAAGCTCCCGGGGCCAGAAGGAGCGTGTTTGTATCTTAGGAGTGGAAAAACTCAGAGAGAAATCTACTGGGTCCTGTTGATTATAGCTGGAAGGTGGGGATGAGGCAGAGGGTCCCAGGGCCATAAGAAAGTATACTTTAGGGGGCCTAGCTTGTTGACAGTGATCCTCTGATACGTCCTAGACCCTGAGTAGCATTGATGGACCAGGTGTGGTGGGATGTGTCTGTGATTCTAGGTGGAGGCAGGGGAATCTGTGAAAGGTCACCCTCAGCAGCACTGAGAGCCTGTTTGTAAGGCAAACATTCCACGGACAAAGCCCCTCCCACCTCCGTGCCTTCCTACCAGGACACAACATACTAAAATCCCTCTGAAACCACAAACCTCAATGTTCTTCTCTCCTTCCTTAAGTTGTCCTGTCAGGTCGTCTTTCACAGCAATGACAAAAGCAGCCAGCACGGGGTAAGAGATTAAGATAACATCAAATTTAAAGGGAAAAAAATCAATTGCGTTTTCTTTTCAAGGTGTCTCCTTCTGAGTTCTATTCAAGGCGGTTGTTGACACTGTGGTTACAGATGTGGTTTTCTTCTTCTTTCCCCCCTTCCCACCAGTGCGTAGATCCATTTATGCTTCCAAATCTGAAAATGTCCTTTAGGGGGAGTCAATTTAAGCTGAAGGTGAGTGGAGGCTGTTAGTACAGCTTAATTGGAGGGACATGCGGAAGGACGGAGTCATCCTTCGTCGCACTAGAGAGTGGAAGGAAATTTTCTTATTGTGTCTCTATTCATTTTGATTGATATTTCTACTAAAAGGAGCCGTGCAAAAATAATGCAGGGAGTAATAGAAAGCGGCTATAAATTGCTTTAAAGCCCTTTGTGGTGATGTTTATTTGTGTTGTTCATAAGTAAGAAAAATTGAAATGGGCACTTGATGGTCCTTTCAAAGGGTATTCAAAACACCCTAGCTGGAGGTAGGATATGAATGTGACACCTTTGCATTTAGTTTCTTATAAGAACAAATGTGGAAGTCTTGTAGATTATTTCAGCCATAACATAATTCTAGGTAATTTTGAGAAAACAACCAGAAATTAGGCTGACAAACAATATTTCCAGTTATATGTAGAAAGCACAAAGACATTTTAGGTCTGTAATCATCTTATCATCTCAGTTACTTTTCTATGGCTCTGCTAAGATATCATGACCAGGGCAACGTATAGAAGGAAGAGTTTATTGGGCTTTTAAGTTTGAGAGAGTTGGCCCATGACCATCATGGCAGGGATCATGGCAGGAGGCAGGCAGACAGGCCTGGTACTGGAGCAGAAGCTGAGAGCTTACATGTTGAGACAAGAACTACGACCAGAGAGATAAAGACAGAGGTAAAGAGACACACAGAGAGAAACAGAGAAAGACAGAGAGGGAGAAGGAGAGACAGAATCAACGAGAGACAGAGACAGAGGCAGTGATAGAGAGAGAGACAGAGAGACAGAGAGAGGGAGAAGGAGAGACAGAAGCAAAGAGAGACAGAGACAGAGGCAGTGATAGACAGAGAGAGAGAGACAGAGAGAGACAGAGAGAGGGAGAAGGAGAGACAGAAGCAAAGAGAGACAGGGACAAAGGCAATGATAGACAGAGACAGTGATAGACAGAGACAGAGACAGAGGCAGAGGCAAAGAGAGACAGAGACAGAGAGACAGACAGAGACAGAGAGATATCTGAGAACAGCATAGACTTTTTAAACATCAAAGCCCCAGTGACACACGTCCTCCAACAAGACCCCTCCTAGTCCTTCTCAAACAGTTTCTACTAACCAAGCACCAAGCATTCAAATGGCATGCACCAGTAGAAGCCATATCACCCAAACCACCACACTATGTTAACACATGAATGGCAAGTATACATTATACAAAAATCTGCAGATGTTAAAACATGAATGCCAAATGTACAATATACAAAAATCTGTGTTTCAAATTTTATTTATATATTTATTATTTATTGCTGGGCAGTGGTGGCACACACCCTTACTCCCAGGACTTGGAAGGCAGAGGAAGGCAGATCTTTGTGAGTTCAAGGCCAGTCTGGTCTACAAGAGGTAGTTTCAGGATAGGCTCCAAAGCTACAGAGAAACCCTGTCTCAAAAAAAAAGAAAGAAAAATAAATATAGTTTTTATGCATTATTTTTTATATTTATTATTTATATATTTATTATAGAATAGATGGAAGACAAGCTGGGCATTGTGGCACTCACCTTTAATCCTAGCAAGTGGGAGGCAGAAGTAGGACTATATAGTGAAACCCTGCCTCAAAAAAAAAAATTGATGGAAAGCTATTGCAAGTAAATAAGTATAATTAGTCCCTATGTGTATAGATAAGGAAAAGGTTGATTGAGACATCTTTCATTCACTTGTTCAAAGAAGCCAGAGGCTTCTACTATGAATAGAGTATGACTGTGGCCACAGTAATGAGCAAGTAAGCAAGATAGAAAATCATCTCTGAGGGGTAGGAACATTGCTGTCACTGCCTGACCTGGTTCACAGGCTTTTGGAAATTGGCTAATGATAGGAGAATAGAGGAGTCAGAGCTGTGGGCTTGAGAACCCCTGGAGTGCATAATGAGCTGTTCTGGAGGGAATTCAGCAGACTAGAATGCCAGCAGAAATGTGCACAGTTAAGTCTGTGCTCAGGAGGTTTTGTAGGAGGGAAAAGACTCTGTTGGGAACTGTATTCGATGCCAACAGTGTTACTTTCTGATGAAGAACCTGCCCGTGTCCTGGAAGCTGCAGAGATGCTGAACTAAAGGTTACTGACTGATTTGTTTGGTGGAGGAGATTCAAGACAATCTATTGCTGTGGGATAATTCTTCTGTATGCTGTGAATATGTATTACTCTCATTGGTTAAGAATAAGGCTGTTTGGCCTATAGCAAGGCAGAATAAGGCTAGGTGGGAAAGCCAAACTGAAAATACAGAGAGGAAGAAGGGCGGAGTCAGAGAGACCAGCCAGCCTCTGGGGAAACAGAATGCTGGAGGACATGAGCCATGTGGCAAAATGTAGATGAACAGAAATAGGCTAATTTCAGTTGTAAGAGCTAGTTAGTAATAAGCCTGAGCTGTAGGCTGAGCACTTTGCAATTACTATAAGCTTTTGTATGTTTATTTGAGACCAGGCAGTTGGGACAAAAGAAAAACTCTACCTCTGTTTACAGCCTAGTATTCAGGGGGTGGCAAGGTTAATGTTCACTGTGCTTAGAAAGCTTTATAGTGAGGGTTAAAAATCAGGAAAATGTGAAAAACAATGTATTTAGCCATGGACATGGCTAAAGTTTCAGACAGGTTGGGTGCTGATGGCTGTATTTTGGCCCTATTAAAAAGATACTATCCAGCTTGCCATAGGAAAAGTATTTTGAGAGCAAGACCCATTCATTGAAGGCTGCCACAGGGTTTCTGTGCCTGAAAGCAATTGCCTGAGGAAGCATTTTTTCTAGGCTCAGCCAGATAGATGCATAGCAGCCACCATCAAATTACATGTTTTGCCAGCAGCAGAAGTTGGCAGCATTCTTCGAATGGTATGGCAGTTGAAAGCATGCAAGATCCAAAAACGAATGAGATCACGAAGGTTTTCTAGCAGGCTCTAGAAAGCTGCTGAAGCCAGGCAACACGCAGCATAGTTAGATTTTCTACACAGATCTCCTGACTGGTATGTGTATGAGGCTGGAGCAGCGAAGCAACACTGAGTAGAGACTCCAGGGTGCCGGAGACGCCAGGCACATGAGATGGATTTTGGAAGGAAAGCTGTGAGCACGTAGCAGATTTGGCCTAAGAAAGATCACATATACTGCACGCAAACAGAGCAGGAAGGGCGGGAGCACTCAAGAGCATGATGTCATCATGCCCAGGTGCTTTACCTGGGTTTGCCCTTTGCCCTGATGGGTTTTGGCTTTGCGTTGGTCCAGTATTTCCATGCTGTGCTCCCATGCTTCCCTTTTGGAATGGCTGTGTGTCTTCCATGTCCTTTTATATTGAAAATATCTTAGTTTTTGGTCTCACAGGTAAGAGATTGCCTTGAGTTTCAGAGCAGATTTTGAACATAGACATCTGAGTAATATTGGAATTAAGACTTGGAAGACTCGTGGATTTGAGGTCAATGACTTTGGCATTATAAAATGGCATCAGCCTTTGGACATTGTTATACATTAAAATGATGTGTATGGGTGCCACACGACCATCTTCATTCTCAGCTTGACTGGACTTGGGGTCATCTAGGAGAAACAGTCTTGAGCATGTCTTGGAGGGCCTTTCACAAAGCATCGTTGGCATTATCCCATGGTTGGGGGTGGGTGTCCAAAGTTAATAAAAAGAAAGAGGATATAAAGAAATAAGAATATAAAATAAAAAGAACTAATAAGCAAAATAATGCCAGCCTGGAATCCCATAGTGACAGTCTGATTTTAACCTATCATCAGTGATGGTGTCCAATCTAATAGCTGTCTCTGTTTATTGATCTTTACCCAGGTGATTGTTGGGGAAAACATTAGAAAATGTGAACTAGAAAACATAAATTTCTTAGGCTTTGATGATTTCTCTTGGATATTTTAATATCGTCTCTAAGGGTAAGTTTGCTTTGAGATACTGGGGAAGGTTTTCTTTAAAAAGCTATCTTTTTTTTTCTTCTTCTTCAAATATTTACTTTGTGTTGTATTCCAAAGGCCCTAGTTTTACTGCATCAGAGTCCTTTAGGGCATCCTGAAAAGTCATTTTTCCTGTCTTTCTGGTCCATGCTGGCCCTAAGTATTGGCAAAATATGCTCTTCCTTGTAATGGTAGCTTAGCATTCAAAGTTACTTCATCAGTTAGGAATCAAAGGAGATGCGAAAGGCACCTAGAATAGAATTGTCATGTTCAATGCTAAAACAGTTAGGACTTAGAGTAACACTGTTTCATACTGAGGAGAATGTGTTGTCTTCAGTCTGTTTCCCAAGAGGAGACTGGGAGGTCTTTAGCAGAAGCCCAGGGATGCTCTGGCCTGGTCTCCTCTAGAATCAGGGAACATTAGCATATACCTGCTCCAAAGGCAGAATTCACGTCACAGCCAGAGAACTCCTGGTTCTGGGCACTAGGTGAGCCTCGAATTCATATGTGGGCTACAATCTGCCCAAAGCGTCCATTCATTGCTTTCTCTACCCCAGGAGACTGTACATCGCTCGCCTAATGGAGAACAAATTTGCCATGAAAAGAAAAACCACCCTCAAGTATGAGACTCTTCCTTGTCAATGACCACTTTAAAAACAAAGGCAAACTTGTAACACTCTCCTAAAGGATACATATGTTGGGATATAAGATGACACCTTGTAAGAAACAGTTGATATTTTCCATTATGAGACTGATCATTTTGTAGGGATAAATACTTGTCTGAAAGACTAATCTTAAGATCTTTAGATTACAGTAAATGATAGTGAAATAGGAGATATTTTTAGAAAGCTATTTTGTTTATAAATATTAGAAAAATGTACTTAAAAACCTAATTCTTTAAGAAAGTTAATTAGTTAATTCCTTTAAAAAATTGGCTCTTTTTGCTCCACAAGAGTCTTAGCAAATTTTGTCATGATCCACAGAGTTTCAAAGATGATACCTAATTTTCTTTTAACAGAAAATAAAATACTTGCATATGGAGCCATTTTTGAGAACATTTTAATAAGAAATTGATTTCTTTTAGGTATGCCTTGATTTATTTTTTCTTTGAAATGCAAGTTTAAATTTCTTTCTGTAGTTGAGAAGAAATCTTGCTGTAAAAGTGAGAAACGATTTTTAAATGCAGCCAAGTAATGGGTGAAAACTAGGTCCTTCCTGACTGGGGGGAGTCCCCTGTCTTCTGCCCCAAAATTCAATTCTTCCTTTCTTGGAAAAGTGCCCTCCAGGGTCTGGTGATGTGAGGCAGATAGCAGATAGTCTTTAAAGTTCTGAACGACATCACTGGGTTTTCCTCTTTGTTTCCTTCCTTCCTTCCTTCCTTCCTTCCTTCCTTCCTTCCTTCCTTCCTTCCTTCCTTTCTTTCCTTTCTTCTCTCTCTCTCTCTCTCTCTCTCTCTCTCTCTCTCTCTCTCTCTCTCTCTCTCTTCCTTCCTCTTTTTTTTTTAAACTCTGAATAAAGTAAAACAGATCCCCAAACAAGGAAAACTAAACGAATCACACTAACAAACACAACTTTTGCACTATTCAAGGAGTTTCTTACTGGTGAATGGCCTGGAATGACCATTTGCATTAGAATGAAGACTCTCTGTTTGCTTTTTTTTTTTTTTTTAACAGTGTTAAAAATCACAGCATTTCCTCCAAGGAAAAGTAGTGTAGGGCTTGGGAAATCACCACAGTTTGCAGCACTTGGCCTTTACTTTCTGTGTGAACCAGCCTCTTAGAATCAGGAAAGAAAGGAGTCTCTCTCTCTCTCTCTCTCTCTCTCTCTCTCTCTCTCTCTCACACACACACACACACACACACACACACACACACACACACACACACAGAGAGAGAGAGAGAGAGAGAGAGAGAGAGAGAGAGAGAGAGAGAGCGCCACACAGTCGCATGACTCTTGAAGTTCAGAATTTACAGTGTGAGCATCAGATGCCCTGTGGGTGCTCCCTGAAGATATTAAAATGAATACCCACCATCTACTGTGGAGACCCTGCTTCTTGATCCAAGCTCTATTATTTTCTTGTCGTTGTGTGTGTAATAACAGAATGTTCGTCATTTCCATCATTTGGAACTAGAAACTCAATGACACTGACTGCATTCACAATGTCTAATCACTACCATCACAATCTGCAATGTTTTTCTCACTGCTGTGATAATACGGGCAGAAGAAACAGCTCAGGAGGAAAGACTTACTTTGATGGTTTGAAGGTCCAGTTCCTCATGGAGGAGAGGTCATGGCAGCTGAGGAGGCTGGCCCACGAGAGTGGGGTGCCTAAAGCAGCTTATACTTCAGGGGATCAGGAGGCAGATGGGGCTAGAGGTGAGGCTGGACTTATAACTCTTACGGCCCACCTTCTAAACTTCTTTCACCCCCTTAAAGTGTTCATAACCTTTTCAAACGCTTTTACCAACTGGGGCCAAGTGTTTAAACACATGAGCCCAGAGGCAGGGGGAGAGGGGAGGGTAGAAGGGTGGGGGTGAGATGTGTGTATGAGGGATTTCACATTCAAATGAAACAGCACCTTCATCCTTCCTTGTTTTAAACAGAAACCTGGTAACTATTCCTACTGTTTTATTCTCTGTCTCTCTATGTTTATTTTAGGAACCTCATGCAAACAGGGCTAGACCTTGGTGTCTGTATTATCTTGTATAATATTTTTAATATTTAACAATATTATGCATATATGAAGATTTTGTTCCATTGGATGGCCAAATATTCTCCGCTGTATGTGTTTGCCACATGTTCATTATCTTTTGCCACTTGGGTTGTTTCTTTATCTAGTTATTTTGCATAATGCTGCCATGACTATGGGTGTTAAAATACCCATGGACCTGCTTTTTTTTTCTTTTGAATGGATTCCTAGGAGTGGAGATATTAGATGATATGGTAACAAAGTTTTTTCTACAGAGGTTGTACGTGTGTGTGTGTGTGTGTGTGTGTGTGTGTGTGTGTGTGTTGTGTGTGTTATGTGTGTCCGTGCTTGCACGCACGTGCCCATACAATGGAGATGGAGATCCAGAAAGAGTGTGGTCAGAAACCAGAGGTGGGCGTCCTTGGGCTTCCCACAGGTCAGGGAACCCTGATTGCTCTTCGAGCAGATGAGGGAGGGGGACTTGATCGGGGGAAGGGGAGGGAAATGGGAGGCGGTGGCGGGGAGGAGGCAGAAATCCTTAATAAATAAATAAATTTAAAAAAAAGTGTGGGCAGTCTCCACAGTGCACTCTGTCTTTTTCCAAGAGTGCAATCATTTTATTTCCCCCAACTACGTCTTATTTATCACGCTGATGATAATGGGAATATGCTCTGATTGGAGCTGAATCTCTCATTTTCTGGGAAATTCATTTAGATTGTTGCCTAGATAAAAATGATTTCAATTAGATTGCTCTACGGAGGCCGTCTGATGCAGATGCACGATTGTCTGCAGCTCGGAGCTTCCTAGGCAGACTCCCTGTTCTCCTATGTCTATTTTCCTCTTTGCTCCACTAGCAAAGGGATCATTCTCCGTTTTCTGCAAACTCAGACTGAAACCTTGTTTGTAGAATTTCTTGCCATGCCTCACCCTCTGGGTTTGAACTCCTGTCATGTTCCTAGCTCCAACCCCGCAGGTGTGCAGAGCTGAAAGTGATCCCTACCTCTCCTTGCTTACACTTTGCCCTGCTTGGTCTTGCTCTGACTTGTACCTGGAAACGCATTGCCTCATCAATATTTGTTTGGCTTTTTAAACCTGGGGTTTCATGCTGCCTCCTTTCATAGACTCCTTTGTTCTAGCCGTGTTCGACTTCCCCCTCCTTACTCAGCCCCCTCCGTGCCCCTGGGGTGCTGAGCTGTTGTACTGTGGATGGTTTCTGTCCTGTAGCTTTAGCCTGGGAGGCTCTAGGGAGCCCTGTCAGAAGTCTGGAGGAAGGTGGGGAGCTCAGGCCTCTGCTCCTGGTGTGAGGTCACAGTGTGTTCCTGTCACCTTTGACTGCTGCCTGCTGCTTCTCTCTGGGGTGCCATCCTCCCCGGTTCCCAGCTTACCCTCTCTCTATTTGTTCCTTTGACCTGAAGGTGGTAACAGCTCCTGCTGACACTGACTCCAGGTGGCCTTGTTATGGTTTCCCCAGACTCCAGCCTCGACTTACGGAAGTCCCTCCCTCTGCAAACAGTCTTGCTTCAAATTCTCTAATTCCAGTCCGCAGCTTGCTTCCTGTGGAACATTTCTGTACAGAGAGACCTTCTGCCCTTCTGTGCAGAGGACCCAGCCTCATTCCAGTCCCTGAAGTAGCTTGTAATTACTTTAGGGAACTGACATGCATGTCAGACTTGGGGTAAAGATTAGTGCATATACTTCTATTCCATTTTTAGTTTGTTGATTTCTTATGGGAGGGAGCTGTATTTTATTTTGTTTCCTTGTGTTTCTTCCTTTGAAAAATGTTTTTTGTTTTTGTTTTTGTTTTTCTAGACAGGGTTTCTCTGTGGCTTTGGAGCCTGTCCTGGAACTAGCTCTGTAGACCAGGCTGGTCTCGAACTCACAGAGATCCGCCTGCCTCTGCCTCCCGAGTGCTGGGATTAAAGGCGTGTGCCACCATCGCCCGCTTGAAAAATAATTTTTAAGTGTCTGTTACACAAGCCACAACTGAAAGTAAACACTTTTGGTTTTAGGTAAAGGATTTTGCAGCCCTTCACTGTAGATCCAGCGTGACCAGTCCATGTTGGAGGTCACCCGCTGAAAGGTCATCAAATTTCAAAGAAAGAAAGACATTGAAAATTTATTAAAAGCAAATGAAAACCATATTAAAATCATATTATTAAAATAGCTGTAATGGACTTAATTAAATTGCAAACTCGAATTAATAGCTGCTTCTGCATGGAATTATTAATTTGAAGGAAGCTGGAGCTGTGTTGTTTTAGGCCACAACCAGTTTATAATTAAACTAACTGCAGAATCTTACTTTCTTGCAATCCGCGTGGTATCCACGCAAAGCCGGAGAGCCCTGCTCTGTGAGAATGGTATAAACGCTAGACGCAGAGACGTCTACCTGATATGGCAGTCTGACCAGGGGCAACCTGTGTTCTCCGTTATTGCCAACTCACATTCTCCACGGACCTCCTGTTCCTTTTTTGATAGTGACATCCTCATAAATCATACGTCTTTCTTATAGTTTTCAGCCAATGTCAACATCCCTCTTTCAGCCTTTTCTCTTTTATTTCTTTTATAATTATTTTGACATATTTGAAATTAATTCTGTGTACTGGTAAATAGGAGATGTCTTTGTCAGTCTCTTTCATGAATGCCCTTAGATCCATTCCCTTATAGCCAGCCACCCCTGTGTACTTACCAGTACTTCTAGAGATTTTAGTCCTTATAAAGTAAAACGAAAATTTGATCTTCTTTTCCCTTCAGCGAGTTGCTCACTAAATATGATCCTGTGTACTCTTTATAAGTGAGATTAAATGAGGTGAAGTTTATTCCTAATCCTTTTATGCAATACCCAGAACCCCAATTCTGACCCTGAGGAAGTGTATGGTTCTATGTTTGGGGGTTTGCATACAATTGCATAAGTGCTATCAGAGCAAGGTAGAAGGATCAGTGGTTTTTCAAAGGGTTTCTTCATCCCTGCTCACAGCCAGTCCCCACCCCAGCCCAGCACCTGGCAACCTCCCATCCAGTTCCTGCCTAGATAGCCTTACCTAGCTCTGTGTGGCCTGGGGGTCTGGCTTTAAGCGATTCACCTGGCTGCTGCAGGTGTCACCGTTTGTGCTTCTCTGTTGCTGAATGCACACCTGTCCTGTCAATGCATAGAAACCTTTCCTCTCCACCCCCACCCGTCGGTGCTGGGATGGAGTTTGCTATAAGGGTGCGCTATAATTTAATCTGCCTCCTGGCACATGCCACTTCCCCAAGCCCCCACCACCGTGCGCTCTCTCTCTCTCTCTCTCTCTCTCTCTCTCTCTCTCTCTCTCTCTCTCTCTCCCTTTCCCTCTCTCTCTCTCTCTCTCTCTCTCTCTCTCTCTCTCCCTCCCTCCCTCTCTCTCTCTCTCTCTCTCTCTCTCTCTCTCCCTCTCTCTCTCTCTCCCTCCCTCTCTCTCTCTCTCCCTCTCTCTCTCTCTCTCTCATTCTCTCTCTCCCTCCCCTCTCTCCCTCCCCCCTTTCCCTTCCCCCCCTCTCCCTCCCCCATGTCCCAACAGGCCATTACTCCTGGTGCTATTAAGCATCCATCTGAGACCTCCCATTGAGGATGGAATAAGCAGACAAAAGCGCAAGCTGGCTTTGATAGTTAGTGCTTCGTCTGTGCAAGAACCAGGTCAAGACTCCCAAGGCTGATTTACTATTCACCCTGTAAGCATCAGAACAGGAGAGACCATTTCTAGAAGAAGTGGGATTCCATGGCTGTAGATTTGAGCCTAAGAACATCGTTCAGGCTTTACTCTCTCCTTGGGACAGTGCAGAACTCTAGGGTGCATCTCTACAGCCTTTGGTTTGGATGGCCATCTGCCTGCACCCCAGGCTTCTCAATTCTATTCCAATTGTCTTCCACATGGACGTTTGGGATAACGACATGTCTGTCCATTTAGTCCTGTCCGGGTGTTTGATGAATTATTTTCTTCGATGTAACCACAACATGTTGGACAAAACCGACTTAAGAAAGGGTTTATTTTGGTTCACAGCTTGAGGTTACTGTCCATCATGGTCAGGAAATCATGGTGGCAGAGGCACGAAATGGAAGCTGGCTGTATGCATGGTCAGGGATGAAATGCTTGCATGCTCAGGAAGCAGGAGAGAGGAACGCTGGCACTCGTCCTCCTTTCCGTTCAGTTCTGTGCCCCAGCCCACGGAAGAACGCTGCCCACAGTCAGCAGGTTTTCTAGCTTCATGCCCCTGCCTCTCTATTCGGCTACTGCTGAGGCAAAACTGGCCCTGATGAGCCTGGCCCTAGGGGACCTGGTTGCACGTGCCTCTCATTAACGGGAACAGGAGACCTGACCCTGATGGCGTGGGCGCTGGAGAGCTGACGAGGCAGTCCCAGTGCAGGCCGGGACTGACCAACTCAGCAACCACCCAGGCTCAGATCCAGTGCTTAGAGTTGGCTCCACCTTAGTATCTACCCCATCTGTGACCTGTTGGAGTGTGTGAGGGGGCCAGTCCTGCAGAACCAAGCTGCAGAGTTTTCATGATACCCAAGGAAAGCTGTTTGGTCACGGGGGCTACCGCGTGACACACCGCAGCTCCCAACGCCACGACTGAAGAGGTGATGGAGAGGCAAGAAAGATGGAGGAACAAAGTGTTTTTTAATTACACACCGCAGCTCCCAACGCCACTGAAAGGAATGAAGAGGTGATGGAGAGGAGGAGGGAAAGATAGAGGAACAAAGTGTTTTTGAATTAATATTTTTATTTTCTTTATGTGAGGGGAGGCACTGAAAGGATGAAGGGTGGATATGGAGGGACCAGGAAATGAGTGGCATTGGGGTGCACGATGAGAAATTCCCAAAAGTCAATACAAAATTATGTTTAAAAACCAGAAGAAAACATTGTTCTAGGAATTGCCATACATTTCCAGAAATAACGATGGATACAGATCGGTGTTTTAGGTGGCCATGTTGATCAGATAGAATCTCCAAAGGTCTACTGATTATTTGAGTTTTTTCTTTTCTTTCTTTTTTTAAATTGGTCATTACAATTAACATTTCTTTGTGTATCAGGCCACCTCTTCCAAGGCTGAGGGAACTCCGCCTCCCACTGATCAACCCTCTGGGAGACAGCTCATTTCCAGATTCCTTCTTCCTTGTTTTGCTTTTTTGAGTCATCAGAGAAGCCAGAAAAATGATTGTAGGATTAAACAAGAAGACAGACCGTAGCTTTTAGTGGCACTCTTGGCCCCAGGGATTGCAGGAGGTTTCATTTCTAGATCAGTTCTGTCTTGTTATTATATCCTTATTTCAAAATCCTGAAACTCTTGCTAATGTGGAGTCGCCTTCGCAAATGAGATTCACACTTAAAATATCTTCACCAAAAGTATACTTTTGTTGAAGAACACTCAACTAAAATATACCACCTATTACCCCAGAGATCTTTCTGAATTTGATCTAGAGAACACTTCTGGATTTATAATAAATGACATTAATTTGGCTTTCACAGAACGTACTTTATCTTCTGACAAACTGAAACATTCTAGTAATGATTTAAGGAAAGTCGCAACAAGTTTGACTCTTTGGGAAATGGAACATGTAAATTCTCCTTTCTGTAAATGATATCTAGATTCATTTATCCTTTCTTTCTTAGAAATATAATTAAGGTAAACCCCAGAAGTCACACAAGCAGGAAAAAAAAAAAGTCTAAAAGTAAAAGCATCAGTGTTGAGGAGCGGCTTATTTCAGTGCCTCCACCCCCCCCCCCCCGTATTGAAAACTACATTTCCCTGACTCCCAGTGGCAAGTCGCCACACCTGTATATTAGCGTTGCCCAACCCTCATCAGAGAAGCCTCTTGCAATGAATGGTTATTAACACAGAGACACACAATTGGATAAAGTACGGACGATGAAAGGTTTTGGGTTGCATGGCCCCTCATGGAGTGCCTCTATGGTTCAGGCATCTACAGAAGAGGCAGCGAGATTCTAAGACGCAGAGACTGTGATGACTCCAAGACAGCAGTGTCTTCAACTAGAACAGGGCGGGCACACACCTGAACTCACAAATGAACCCATAGAGACTTCGGCAGCATGGACAGAACCTGTAGAAGCTCAAACCGGACTGAACCCCAAAATCCTGGGAAAAGGAAGTGGACACAAAACCCCACCCCCAACCAAGAAGCTGTTTACAACTGATAACTGCTGCAGGAGGGAAAAGCCAGCTTTTTTAGTGGAGGGACACTGGGTATATCAACCACACCACAGAGCAATCCCAATCCTAAGGAGGAGTCAGTTAACACACAACACACACCATTTGTTTTAGAGAGAGAGAATTCAGTGGGTAGGGAGGTGGTAGGGGATCTGGGAGGAAATTTAGGAGGGAGAAAGATTATGATCAAAACATAGCATGAAATTTTCAAATAAGTAAAAAACATCAAAAAATTACATTTTCCCTTTTTCCCTAGTGTATCACTGCACATTATTTTCTATGGTAGCAGCCACATGCTTACCCCAACATTTATAAGGTTAAAAAAAAAGATACAAAATTATTTTTAAAAACTAACAGCTGATATGTTAACAGCAGAGCTGCTATGTGGATGCTGAACGCTTTGATTTCTGAACTTGCTCTGTGGTCAATTACCTTAGGATGCCTCAAGCCTAAAATGGCTTTGGCTGAGTTGAGTCAATGAAATATTTATGGATCAAAGCGGCCCGGAGATGCTTCCTATGGGAATGTGTGTAGTATTTATACAGCACCCTCTTTGATGTGCTCAAAGCGTTTTGCAGACATTATAGACTTCATCTGAACCACCCATGAGGCAGGTTGTGGGGGGGGGAGTGAGTCTTGTTTATGAACACGTACAGGAATACAAGGAAGAGCTGCTCGGAGTCTCACAGTGGGGCTATGACCAAGCAGGAAGCCCTGTCTGTTTCAAGGTGTGAGGAAAAGGATTAGTTTCATGGCGTCTGCAGAGAATTTTAACCTCTGAACTGCTGATTTCCCAGGATACCTAGTACCCCGTGCTCTGTGACCCCTACACATCCTACTTCCAGTTCTTTTTTTTTTTTTTTTTTTTTTGGTTTTTCGAGACAGGGTTTCTCTGTGGTTTTGGAGCCTGTCCTGGAACTAGCTCTTGTAGACCAGGCTGGTCTCGAACTCACAGAGATCCGCCTGCCTCTGCCTCCCGAGTGCTGGGATTAAAGGCATGCGCCACCACCGCCCGGCCCTACTTCCAGTTCTTGAGTTCCATTGCCAAGTCCACAATCATAGCGTGGGCCGTGGGGGTGGGGGTGAGGTGGGAATTAGGCTTTGGCAGGACATAACTTTGGCTTGGAGTCCTGGTGTTCATGCCCATGAGGAAGATGTCTTGGAGGAACTCGGTTAACTCACTTGACATCCAGTTTCTTCCTTCATGAGGTGCCACCGTCCGACAGAGACGATGCCAGAGAGTCCTTATCGCACCGTCTGACACAGAACAGCTTCTTAAATGCTGTGCCAGTGAGACTAGTCCCTTGAAGTTTGCAGAGAGAGGCAAGCTGCAATCTACCTGCCCTGCCCCATCGAGACGGAAGGGCCTGGCCACAGGTTCCTAAAGGAATGATTCCAGTGACAGCAAAGTTGTCGTGATAAAGTTATCTTTCCAGGCAATTTCGTTGTAAGGAAGACATTGTCCAAGGCTGGACTTCTGACTGTGATGAGCGTTAGTGGGATCTGGGAACTGGATTTGTTAGCTTTTCTATTGCCATGACAACACACTGAAGAAAACCACTTACTACAGGAATGGTGCGTTTGGGCTCATAGTCTCAGCCTTTGGTCACTGGGCTTCTTTGGTTTTGGATTGTGTGAGGCAGAAATCACAGCAGGAGAAAGAAGTGGAGCCAGGTTGCTCATCTGATGATGACTGGGAAGTGGGGTGGGGCCCGTGGGCAAAGTACCCCATTCGAGGGAATGTCCTACTTCCTCCCCTGGGCCCCATCTCTAAAGTTCCTACCATCACTGTCTCCAAATAGGCCACCTGCGGAGGACCATTCCTCTAAGTTGGGGGTCATTCTGGCTCTAAACCATGATAGAGCCAAGTCTGAAGGATGCTGGGCTCTTTGTGTAGAAATGGAGCAGTTTGCTGGGAATCAGTAGCTTCAGCGAGGCAGGACTATAGTACAGTCCATTCTGAGATGAAATAACTCCCACGGGAGACAGAGGAAGTCACAAGGTGAGCGAGGGCAAGGGTTTACGAGACGATAAAATAAGGAGCAACTTTCGAGCTAAGAAATGATAAAAACTGAAGCCCGTTAAGGGTGCCCTTTTGGGTCTTGTCTTTAAATACTTCCTTGGATGTGCTCCTGTGTGACAGATGTCAGTTCTCTCCCCAGTGACTAGGGTGGCAGAGAAATCAATGCATCTAAAGGCTGAAAGAATAAACTCATGGAACCTGTTAGCAAGTATGTTTTAAATCAGTAATTCTCACTGTTGGGGAGATGCTCAGTGGGTAACATGGTCACTGTGCAAGCATGAGGACCCGAGTTCTAATCTCTAGCACCCACAAAAATGTCAGATGTATAACCTCAGCACTGGGGAGGTAGAGATAGGTGGGTTCTGGGGGCTCCACCTGCCAAGTCAGCTGAGTCAAAATGGAAAACTCCAGCCTCAGTGAGAGCCCCTCCCTAAAAACCAGGTGGAAAGCAATAGAGGAAGACATTTAGCATCAATTTATGGCTTCAACATGTTCACGCAGAGGCAATTAAATCTGCACATGTGTATATACGCTCACATACTCATGCTCACATACACACGCACAGAAGCACACGCACACATACACACATAATACACTTGCACATATACTTCTACACTTGCACATTCACACAGTCAAAGCATACGTACTCATATGCATTCACACACACTCATTTGGGTTTTCTTGTATAATTATCAATAGAATCTGATGGGCACACTTTCTATCATGTGGTAATGCATGTCTATTTTGATAATTGAGAGAAGAAAATTTTCTACAAGAGAAAACAATGGTGAGCTAATTTATTAAGCAGGTATATTTGGGTCTTGGAAATTCTCTATAGGGAGTGTCTACTTGCTCATCAGATTTCTGATGAGCCTGCTACAAAGGGACATGTCCAAGTTGCAATATAGAGACAATGGGCTGATAAAAAGCTGATTCTCAGGGAAAGAAAAGTTCTGGCTTGTGGCCTCTGCTAGTTTCCATTGTGCAAATGCCCTGCCAGACTCCATGGTCTATTTCTGATAACCAGGGTGACGTCACTGGGGAGGGAAAAAGGCAGATCGGGAATAGCTGGTGGCAGCGGGGAGGGCTAGGTGTTCTGGAGTCGACACCGGAGCAGGAGAACTGTTCTCCTCAGCACAATCCCGGCACACCATTTATAAACTTGCTGATGCTCTGAATTCAACAAACAAGGTCAGCAAAGCTTGGCAATTGAGAGCCCCGGCTCCCCACCGCTGTCTGGCCCTGTCAATCATTGCTTAGCTACCGGATCTCGGGATGTGCCCTGTCTGGCCGTGGCCTCCTTTTCAGCTATATACAGGTGCTGAGACGTTAAACAAGCTCTCGGGTGGGAAGCATTCAAACAACACACGACAAGTAGAGTTAAGGCTGAATGGTCCTCCGCCAAGTCAGCTGGGGAGTTCCTGTGTTTTTTGGGGTGCTCATAGTTGAGATCTAGTCAAGGGGAGGCTCTTGCCATGGGCCTGGGACAGAGGGATGCATTCTCTAGAAGAGGAGGAGCACTGGGAGCACAGAGATGTCACGTGATGAGGCATCAAAGTACAGTGTTCTGCAAGTCCAGAGAGGATCGGTGGGGGACATCAACTCTATGCAGCCAGTAGCATTTTGTTCATGGGAGCCCTGGCCACAAATGCACACAGTCAGAACCAAGAGCTTGATCATATTTTATTATTGCAAGCAAATTATATTTTTGTTGATTTTAAGAATGAGAAGGAGTAAGTACCAGGGAAGAGAAGGAAAAAGAAAATTAAAGAGTGGGTTGAAATGTAAACAGGGCTAAAAATATAGTCATCTAGATTACCTTATTTTGAGAACTCTGTGATAAATGGAATATTGTTTCCACTTCACAGGAATAATTAGATCACCCTATCTCAGACCCGAAAGTGTTCACAAAAGCGTGCTTTTAGAAGAAAGGCTGTACGGTGTCCCTGTATGCATCGCGTGAGAGGATTGGGGATGCTTCAGAGCAGATTTCCCATCAGAGTCTGGTGATTTGTGGTGACTTAGTATCCACTTGCCTTTGAAATGTTCCCAGTGCACGGAGATTCCAGTCTCCTCTCAGACCCGTCTTGCTGTACAGTCTGTGCCTCCAGAGCCTCTTTGTTGCTCTTTCTCCCAGGGCAGCTACCACGCACTGAATAGACTTCTGACCTTGGAAGGGCCAAGTGTACAGGTCAAAGCCATTTCTTCCAAGATGAGGTAAACACGTCTGGTTACCCGTGGGAAGAAAAAGAGAAAACAGGTCTCCTGGCTTTGGACCCTCTGGATGGGTCTTACTGTGGCCTCTCCTTAGCCCTGTGCAGACTTGGGGGTGTTAGGAACAAAATTTCCTTGTCTGTGGCCTCCACTCTGCGGGGTACCCTCAAAGGAAAACCGAAGCTGAGCACCGAGAACGCAGATGTAGAGAAACACAAACACAGGATCCCATGCAGCTATGAAAACATGACATGATCCGCACATGTTCTTCGGCATCTCAGGGCTTTGGCTTTATTGCAGTCATTAAAAAACATCCATGAACTCCGAGGAGTGACCCAAACTCAAGAGGAAATGAGCACACCACAGCTTTTCGGCCTCCTGAAAACTTTCAGAACAGGGAGGGGATTGTGTAGGTAGGAATGCCGGCTCCAGAGAGGTGCGGGCATGTAGATATTATGAAAGACACCTCATTAAAATATAAATAATAAGGAATAATAGACGCACGTTGCTTCAGAGAAGTAAAATACTTGTTTTAATTAAGGCCAAGATCTCCCCACTTGAAGTTGTGAAAGAACCACTCAGGGCTGGGGAGAGGTCAGCTGCTAAAACCTGGCTGCTCAAGCCCGAGGACCTGAGTTCAGATCCCCAGCACCTACATGAAAACCTGGGTGCAAGCTGGGCGGTGGTGGCGCACGCCTTTAATCCCAGCACTCGGGAGGCAGAGGCAGGAGGACCTCTGTGAGTTCAAGCCAGGCCTGGTCTACAGAGCGAGTTCCAGGACAGGCAGGACTGTTTTATAGAGATACTCTGTCTGGGGTGAGGGGCAAAACAAAACATAAAAACCTGGGTACAGTGGTCCATGTCTGTATCCCTGCTCTGGGGGATGTGGTGACAGAAGGATCTCTATGACTTGGTGGCTTCCAGCCTAGCCTATTTGTTGAGATCCAGGTTCACTGAGAAACCATTATAGAATGATTAATAAAGGCCCAGAGATAGATCTTAAGGTTCAACCTGAAGGTCAGAAATGCAAACCAGCCAGACACTGACTCTTATCTCTACCTCAGTCTGAAATGGCGATCCTGCCTCCAGGAATCTCAGATTGAGACTATGTCTGAGAGCTGTCTCCTCCCAATTTATATTCCTCTCGAGTCCTGGGATTAAAGGTGTACACCACTACCTCCTGGTTTCTGTGGCAAACTAGTGTGGCTACTGGGATTAAAGCTGTGTGTCACCACTGTCTGGTCTTTAAGGCTGATCAGTTGGCTGTTTTACTCTGGCTGTGATTGCCAGGCCATGACCTGAATAAGATTGGGACCGTCAGTATTCTGTCCTGGAGGAGGGGATGCCATCAAAAGGCATAATCTCCACCTGGGGATATAAATGCAGGTAGTTGTTGCTTGGGGAAGGAGAGATGTTTTCTGTTCCTATAAACTCTTCCACACACTCCTGACAGCAATCATAGTTAAACTCAATGGTTCCCACAAAGGAAACGGGTGAAGAAAGGGGTGAGCTGACCCCTTGACATGTCTGCAGGGCTCATGGATAGGTGTGAATCTACATATTTACAAAGACAAAACGCGGAATGAAAACAAATGAATTTTATTTTGCCTCTGCTCCCAGGATCTCCTGGAATTTTAGGCTGAGAGAAATATTAAGGGTTTCTGAAACCATCATTTCTTTTTCTTTTAAAATTTATTTTATGTATATGGGTGTTTTGTTTGCATGTAAGTCTGTAGAATATGTATACAAAGGCCAGAAAGAGGGTCTCAGATCCCCTGGCACTGGAATTACAGATGATTGTGTGTTGCCATGTGGGTGCTGTGGATCAAACCCAGGTCCTCCGGAAGAGCAGTCGGGGCTGTTAACCACCAAACCTTATATCCAGCCCCAGCATCAACTCTCTGTAGGTAAAACAAAAACCAATAATTGGTATTGAGGAAAATTTTCTATTCGAAATAAGGATTCTACTAAGAGATCTCAAATGATGAGACACGAATGGTCTGAGGTCATAAACTTACTAATTATGGGTAGCGTCTGAAATAGTTAGGTTGGCCATTTCTAGGCTTGAGTGACTAGTGGATCAAACAAAAGAACATTTAAGGTTTTATTGAATTATAATAATCTACGGGAAAAGACTGCGTGGCTTTGAGGTAAAGCAGGCTAGTTCAGCTGTCATCAAATTCTAGTAGTAAGTCACTCTACTTCTTTGGGATGATTGGAAACTGGAATGCCTATTCCATAGGTTCCTTTTAGAATTCAGTGTAATAATTTTCTTATGAAAGTCACATCATACGGTAGGCACCTCTTCCTTTATTAGCTTATTGTGTCGGTCCCTTTCTTTTCCCCCAAATACCCTGATTTACTATAGTGACTACCAATTTCCAGGCTGTAGGAATTCCCATTGTGGCTGGTTTCAGGCTAACAATTGTTTAACCTGCTTGTGAAATCCCTGTCCTGTTGGCTCTGTGAGCCACTGGTCTGAGGCAAGGGCAGCAAGTGCCGCCTCCACAGTGCCCTTGTGCATGACCCCTGCGATACTGAAGCACGAAGAGCTTTGAGTGTAGTCAGTTCCTGTCCCTCAACATGAGAGACACTTGGCATCTTAGTGAGGTTTGCCTCTTGTATGAGATGTGGAAGAAAGTTCAGGCTGGAGGAGGGCGGAGTGGGCCAAGGCTCGCCTGCAGCCTGAAGCAAGAAATAAGGAACCAGCATGGGGGAAGACAGACAATCTCCTTGAGTTTTCTGGGAAGAAAAGAGGACTAGAAAGGACAAGCTTATAGGAAAAGTGGGGCAGAAACCAGCCAATAGTGGGTAGGGGTAGGAAGGCAGACCACTCTTTCCAGTGTGTGCGTCTCAAGTCTTCAACATTTCAAATCCCCTTTGGTGTTTTTCAGCTTGAATGCTATATTCATGAGCATAATTACTCAGGAGGTCTTTGTTAAATGAATTTTGAATTTTAAAACCTTATTCTTCCCAATTAACCATTAAATATACAAGCGTTTCTGTTTGAATTTAGTTCCATTACCTGACAAGTGTGAGCGCTTCATAATAATGACAAAGGTGTGATTAGATCATTTCATTCAGTGCGTCGGAACAATTTCCAAATGATATGCTTTTGTGTTAAGATTTGCTTCAATCCAAAACCCCACACCAAGTCCACTTCTGTCTTTGCCTGTAGAATGGCATTCTCTGGCCAGGTTGATGTCAAACCATGTGAATAATTTCACTCTTCCGTCTTTACAATTAGACAGTTATAGCTAATGGGGGTATTGGATGAGTTAATTGTTTAATATAGAAAAGAAAAAAAAGAAAGAAATATCACCTTACAAGGAAGAGCACCATTCACCCGGCCTCAGCATTTTACCATCAGGTTTGCTCAGACTTTAATTTAGTCATCATTTTATATGAAATAAGCATGTGTAATTATCAAGTTCCTCTGATAGATTTATACTGAAGAGCAATTGTTTGGCTCATGTCTAACCAAGCACAAATGGGAGGAAAGACGTGAATTATATTTTGGCTTTCTCCATTTTGAGGTTATTTATATGTATCATAACTTTTTGAGCATGATAGCGAAGAGTAAGTAGCTGAAAGAAATTAATTACATGGAGGTCACGTCATTCCTACGTCCACTTGCCTTTGCTTAGCTGGCATTGGCCCCTACTGAGTCCTTGTCATCTGGACCTCGGGCACAGAAACCTCCCAAGAGTGATTCTGTGCTTTGTGATGAAGAAGGACGCTTAAAAGAAATCCCACACTAGCTCAGAATTGAGAATAATAGAGGGTTAGTTATTTAGGGGTAGACTCACAAGTCACAATTTTCTGCTGGGACGGAGAACAGCAACCGAATCCTGCAGTCAGAAAAGAGACGCGGCATAAATAGTATAAGAGGCCACGCCCAAGTGGGCGGGTAACTTAAAGGCTACTGGCGGTAGGAATTCCTACAGCACCTCCCATTTTGTTTAAATAAGAGAGTTCTAAGCCTAATATAAAATCATATACAATAAGAACAAATATATCAAGCAAGAAACATGTGATAAATGTTTCAATAATTATTCTATCCTAATGAGTTTAAGTCTTGTATAATAAATAACTTGGCCAAGTACTGAGAGGAAAGTATCTATACCTATCTAGTCTTCAACCCCATTGAAGACCTGAGAAGGGAAAGAATGTTACTTGTGTAAGCAGGAAGTACAATCAAGCAGCTTCCAAAAATGTGCAACAAATGACAGAGACAACAGGCTACATGGCAATCACCCCAAGTCTCATTTGCAACGTTGGAGCAACCAACTTTGGCTAAGGCCTAGAGTAACTGACAGACCATTTTCAGAGGCAAGATATTTTTTAAAACCGTCTTACCCTGTCTTGGCAAGATCTTACAGTCTTTTTTCTTGTATCCTGCTTGTCCTGTCCGGACATCATACACTTTGTCAGTGGTCGATGCCTCTGCAGTTCCTTGCCCAAAGGCCAGTTTTGCCAAGAAGAAAACAAGGTCCAAGTGGAGTGTCCTGTACTACCTCTCCACAGCTGTGGCCAATGGCCCCTGATCATCTCATTTGCTTCATGGAGTCATCATGGGAAGTTATACTAATGTCTAATTGCAATGCCCAACTGGGCTCCTTTAATTTGAACTTTTATAATGACAGCAAAAGGGTTTGATGAGCAGACTGGAACCTTTTGAACTGAGTTATGCACATTGAAAAGCTAGATCTTGCTGGATATGGTGGCTTGTACCTTTAATCCTAGTACCCAGGAGGCAGAGGCAGGCTGATGTATTCGAGTTTAAGTTTTACATAGTGAGTTCCCTAGCTATACCACATACAAACACTTGAATAAAACAATACGTGGTTTATGGCACGATTTCTGCATGAGTGTTGCAGCAACAAACATTTCTCTCGGTGTGGATAGTCCCATAGTGCCAAGGTCAACCCAGCCAGGACTATGTCTCATTTGGTACTTCTCCTTTTGTCCTGGCTCTGGGACTTCAGTTAGTACCAGTGCCTTTTGGAGCAACTCTACTGGGGCCTGGCTATTGACCCATCCTGGTATTTGAGTCATAGTATTTTCCATTAAAGATCCTGTAGTTTGTTTTATTTCTCTAGGGTTTTCCCAAAGGCAATAGTAATTGTGCACACTGCCTTGGCAATGCTTTAAAAACAGGCTGGTGATGTTTCTGCAGCTCCTGCTGCCCTGAGGTGGTAGCCGAGACACCGTGAATGAATAAGCTGTTTGATTTGGGGCTGTGGAAGAAAGCACATGAGTTTGCAAGAGCAGATGTGTGGACGTGGCACTCTGGGCTTCTAGAGCCAGGTTAGTTAAGGGAAGACCAAGTTTTACTACCATGTAGTGGGATATACATTTCAGCACGAAGCCTGGTGCTTCTGTAACTCTCACATGGATGGATCACACGGCTTGAGGCTGAGGGACACTGGAGGAGCCACAGCTACTCAGGCTCCAGTTACTTGATCTTTATCCTTCTAGCAGCAGCAGTAAGGGGCTGTGACTCATGTCCTGCCTGTCACTGAATGAGTGACCTCTGGAGCCCAGGTGGGAGAGCAAAATTAAGGCCTATTACAGCTTCCTTTGAGTAAGTAACTGCTGTTCAGAGTTTTGTCTCTGCACTAGACAGGCAGCGCAGGCTGTTACTTCAGTGGGGGTGAAGGACACAACCTCCATCAGGAAGGATCACTCCTGAGTGGCATTTCTGATGATGAGGTGACTCAGAACTCTGCAGAGCCAGATCTTGACATCCTGCACAGTCCAGGGCCTTTGTCTACTCCTTACATTGGCAGAAGCAGTGAACTCGTGTCAAATGAAGCTCAGAAAAACCTCTGGCTAGTTCAACTTAATAAAGCGCTTTGTCAGTTTCTCAGCAGAAAGAGGGGTCTGAGAAGGGCATAGATTTATGGCCTTTGGAACAGGAGGGAAGTTTCAGAATGAGGTCCTGCCATTGGACCACGGCTTGATATCCAAGGAGATAGGAGTCAAGGTTATTGAAGCTTGAGTACTTAAAGAGAGTCTCTCATACCCTGGGATTCTCTTTTTATGACTTCTACTATTTTCTTCTTTGTGTGACAGAAGCCATTATTACTGCCATGTTTTCTATTATGAAACCCAAGCCTCAGGATGCAGAGCCTCTGTCCATGAATAGAACACCAACTAACTAATTCTGGTTGCCATTATTTATGTTCCTGTATAGACAGACGGAGACAAGGGACTCTTGGGAGGCCTCGCAAAGCAGAGCGTTCACAGTGACTTCAGCCATTCCTTGTCCTGTACCTCTGAGGCTGCTAGCGAAAGGCCTGGCTCCGTTACCTGTTTCAGGTGAAGCCTCCTGAATGATCTTGCCGGGTAACATTAGGCCCCTGAGTGTGTAAGCCTTGGTTTATCTTGTTCATTTACAGCTACTGTGTCAAAGCAGAAATGAGACACCTTGTAGAGAATTGCTCTGCCCTTATGACGGAGGCTGTGGAAATAAGACTCTAATTTCATTTTGTCTGAGCCCCACAGTTCTGGCTCACATCTAATTGATTATAGCAAAAGTTCTAGGTCGCTGCTCATGATGTGAAGATGAGGTGCTTACATTTTCAGTTCCCTGACCTCACGCCGGTGACCTGTACTCTTTGCCCACAGGAAAACCATTGCCAGGTTGTTTTAGATTCAGATGCGATGCTGTTGTGGGTCTGAAAATATGGTGGGAAGATTTTCAAGACCAGTAAATAGGCTCTTCTCTCTTTTTTTGGCATAGCGCTATGATATGCCTTATGCAAGACCTGCTCCTCAAGGACTGCAGTTCTTGAGGTCTCAAATTGAATTGTTTAGGACCACTATAGCTTGATAAGTGAGCGTCTTCTCTAAGAGTGGGTTTGTCAAATCTGTTTAGCAATACCTGGGATTAAACCCATGGCTTCTTGTATGCTAGGCATGCATCCTACTAAACAAGCTACAGCCCAAGCCCTTCAAATCTTTTTATGTATCCATTTGTCAGTGTTAGCAACTGGCTTGGTGGCTGTGGTGCGCAGCTATCCTTGCTGGTCGTAAAAGCTGGGAAGGCTTATCTGGAGACAAGGAAGGTGAGCTACGTGAGGGAAAGCTGAGGAAAGGGTCTTCTCACTGTAAGCAGGGCAGGGACAGAGTGACTCAGTATGACTCCCCTTCGCACAAAGCACCAAATGTCCTGACAGCTGATCCTGACATCCCCAGGCTAAGAGACCGCCAATGGCTTCCTCTATTCTTTGCATTCATTTTATAACTTACAAGGTATTAGTGTGTCCTACAAGTGCTTCATAAATGCTTTCTGATAATGTCAACCTCAAGTTGTTTTTTTGTTTTTTTAAAGGCAGAAAGTAATTAGGACTATTTTCATGACATCATAATCATAATAACTATTCTTTGGGGGGATTTCTAAGATGAGACATTGTTCAATGTGTTTATTACATTGCTACAGATTCTGTTTTGCTTAGCCTATAATCTGTTGCCCTATTGAAAAGAAGCTTCAGGTAAGAAAGTGAAGAGTATCATCAGTTTCAAAACTGGTCCTTACAAATTTACAAGGGTCGCAGCAGGAAGAAGATTTGAACTCAGAGGAAATAGTGAGGCTTTAATCTTTGATTCAGGGCTGGTTACAGACATGGAAGTTAAGTGCCTCCCCACCTCCCAACCCCCACATGGCCCCTTACACAGGGGCCATAGTGAGTCACTCAGAGTTCACAGGCAGTGTGACGTTTTTTTCTGACTTCTGGGCTAAAGAGAGAACACAAGGAAATGGTGAGAGCCATCAGACCACCGAACCAGGTGCGAAACTGAAGAACAAGTCCACTTGAAGCAGCTGTAGTTGGCCAGAGGATCACAACACTGTAGAAACAGGCTCTTGACTTGGTTCACCTCTGGAATTGTGGGAAAGGAAGAAGGTGAAGATGTCCCTTCCTGCACGCTGAGAAAATGCTCCCTTCAAGGAACTCTGCCCTCCAGATGACCTAGATAAGAGTCCAGGAAGTCCACCCGTTTAACTGTAGCAAAGCCAGATTCAGACCCTCCAATTGCGTGTTCGGTCTCACACATCATCAGCCGGACTCCTGGTCGCCACTAATCTGTAGATCTGTGGGAACAAAATACTTGTTAACCCTAGTTGACAAAGCTCCAGCCCCAGGTCGCTGAACTGTGGCCCATCCCAGCTCGAGACAATGTTCAAGTGAGTGTAAGTTTCCCATTTGGATAAATTCTTAGATAAAACATTGTTAGTGACAGAACGTAGCTATTAAGCTCTTTTTTTTTTAAATAGACAATTTCTCTTTCCAAAAATTTAGACCATTTTGTTCTTCTGTGAGTAGCACACGCTGAGCCTTGTTTCTGGCCAACACCGGTTATTATTCATCTTTTAACCGCTGCCAACTTGATAGTTGAAGAACAACCTCTTATTGTTTTTCCATTTAATTGCCTTATGAGTTTGATTAGCTCACAGTGATTAATGGCCATTTCTGATGCGAAGTGGCTCCCCTCACCCACTTAAAAACAAATCAGGTCTCCCCCACATTGACTCAGAGGATGCTGTCTCAAAACTAGCCTGTTGACAAGTGTGGGAGCTGTGTTCCCTTTCACTTCATAAAGTTTACTGGTGTTTGACACCGAAGACTGAGTTTTTGCTCTTCTGTATGACACCCAGACTCCTGTGTAATAATTCTCCATGTGTCTTTTACTTTGTAGACACCGCTTTGGGTTTGGGAGGCTTTCAATGAGCAAAAAACATTAAATTCTATATTTCCTCCATTATCTCAAGACTCTACCTTTAACATTTTTTTGAGCCTACTAATCTTATTAATTCTTTTAGTTAGCATAAAAAATAACAGATTTTATTGTGACATTTCATGAATTTATACCTTTTCATTTGGTTGTAGTTTCTTGCTCATCTCTTTCTCTCTCTACACGCTTTTCCTCATGCCTTCATGTGTGTATGTGAATACATATCTGTATTTGCATGTATATGTAAATATGTACGCATATGTGTACTTATGTATATAAGCCTAGATTCTGCGTTGGGAAGACAATGTGTTATTTTGTCCATCTCTGCCCCATGATCATTTCTTGTCTCTTACCCTCTAAGCCTTTTCCTTTTTTGTCATCCCCCATTTCTGCTTCCACCATTGGGTGTTTTCCACCTGCACTTACTTTCCAGGTGGCCTACGGCAGTTCACCCACACTGTCTAATGGCTGTCCATCCTTCCTGACATCCACTGGTAGACCTTCCCTGATGACACATGGGCTGGATCCATGCTTCCCACATGCGATTGTTCTGCCCTGGCTCTGCTCCTGTCTGCTGCCATCTCTCTTCATGGTCCTCCAGCCATTTGAACTGATCCTTCTAATTTTGAGATTCTCTTTATTCAAAAGAATGTCTATTATTTGTAAATAAACACTTGCAAATAAGCTTTGAGAATACTGTTCAATTCTAAAGGAACCCCTTTTGAAAATTTGAGGACGATCATCACTTTGAACTGAAGCATGAATTCATGGAGCGTTTATCTTTGTGTGTTAAATACTTCCAGTAGGAAGCATGGTACAACTGTACAACTGTAACTTATCCAGTTGGGTGGATCACGTGTTCTGCGTAGTTCCTTAAATTCCCCAGGTTCCTTAAATTGGTGCTATTTACCTGGGATTTTCAGTTATGGGAACAGAATTGAAAAGTACTTACAAATTTTATTTCTTTTAATTGCTAGTAATTTTTGGGTGGGGAGTCTGTTCCAGAATCATAAAGAAATGCCCACGTTCCCTTATGGCCCACTCCGTGTGTTGATGCTTTTTAGCGTGTGTGGGTTTATTCCTAAGAACCTTCACACCAAAGTCAGTAAGTCTTACCCAGAGACACAAGCTTCTTATCTGTATAGCGAACCCTCCCACAGAGGAGAGTTGGGCTCCAAGCCTTCAAGAGAGCCTGAGGGGCGTCTTAACCCCTTGAAGAGAAAGGGGAGCAGAGGGAAAGGAAAGATGAGCCCATTTCCAGCTACTCAAGACTTATTTGCCCTGGGAATACGGATTTGTAATTCTGTTTAAGTCTTGTGAATCCGAACAGCGTCAGACACATGTATATTAAAACGCAAATGTGAGCTTCCATTCCAAATGCGGTTCCATATCGGATTACCCACGGGCTTTAAATATTTCCAAAACTTCACTCCTCTCTCCTTCATTCCCAATGTCCTATCCACGCTTCTAGTTCGTATACACACAGAGATTAAAATATGTGATCCCCCTCTTAGAAAAAAAAAACTGGCATCCAAAAGGTGAGCGGATAATTTTTCTTGTCAAGCTGCTCCTGAATTTGTATTGGATCACTCATATGTATCGGTGCCAAGCACTTACCAGTATATTCACACTGAGAATCCAGTACCCTTGAAGAAGAAATTTATGTGAACATTTCTCATGTATTAGGAAGTCTTTTGTCCTGTCGCTCTTTAGTGTGTGATGGCATAAAGTTCATCTTGCTGCTTCCAAACTAATTACCATTTGATGGAGAGGCTGGAAGCTCACGCCCAGTCTTGTAGAGCACACGAAGGGCTCCCCATACTTTACTGAACCACAGTTCCTTTTTCATGCCAATGGCATTCTTGCCAAAATAAATTCTGATTATGGCAGTCATTTAAATAACTTATGTTACAGTTTTTGAAGGAGAGGAAAATACCAAAAAAAAAAAAGAGTTAAAATTGAGAATGTCTTGGAAGCCAAAATTGTCTTGTAAAAGGCAGAAAGTTCACAAGAGAAAAATTCATATTTGTTGAATATAATTGGTTCATAAAGGGTTAGTTTCTACGCATTTTATTATTGATACAATGTATGGCTCATCAGTTTGTAATTCACGTAATTTTAGCCATTGCCAAATATCAAAGGTGTTTTGAAAACAAGAAAAAATTATTTTAAAATTTTGGTGTCATCGGTATTAAATCATTAGGCAATATTCTCTGTTATAATGCCTGCACTTTGGTATGCATATTTTTTTCTCTTGTGATAGCTATAAAATAATATTGTTTCTCTTTAGAACTACACATTGGTCTTTAATATTGGTTTAGTGTTTTTGTTGTAGACTTTTCAAATGTTAATAATTAAGAAAATGATGAGTTCCCTATGTTTGTGTAATTTTCTAATACCATACACATAAAGACACAACAGCATTATATGAGAGATGGAAAGAATGGTTGTCCCAACATTAGTGATGTAAAGATTAATTACAGATTACATTTTTTTTGGCTTGTCTTAGTCACTTCTGACTTCAGTTCTACACAAACCATTTAAACGTGGTGCTCACACGATGCATTATGCCTGTCATTTGTTACAAAAAATCTTAACCCATGTCTTCATATTATATTGTGTGTTTCTTGCAGTCAGCAAATAACTGGTCCTTTTTCCTCTTTCCCTACTCCACAGCCTGAGCATAGTCACTTTTAATGGGAGCACTTAGCTCATTTATAGTAAACGCAGCAACTTATAGAGTTACACAGCTATGCTTATGCCTACACTGCAATTGTTTCTTTAATTTTCTTATGTTTTTGGTTGCCTCATTTCTTCCTCTTACCTTATTTTGTGTGAATCATTCTCCCTAATACACACACACACACACATAATCACAATAGTCAATTCTACTGAATTAAAAGCTATTTACATTATTTACAGTGGGTGCTTTTGGGTGGAAATATTCATGCTTAATATAGTTCACTTAGAGTTAATATTATTGTATTTCACAAAATTACAAAATCCCTTATTTATATAATTTTATTATTTTAATCTTTAGCTCCCTTCACCTTTCTTCTACTACGTTGTGTATCTACATTCAAGTACTTTAGAAAGTACAAAATACATTCTTAATATTTTTCCTTTTAGTGATAAGTTTTCTTAAGAAACAACAGAAAATGGTCTATTTACAAATTTACCATTTTTTGTTTTACTCACTTATAAAGTAACCCAGTTTCCTTACCTAGAGGATATCCCTTAGCATCTTAGCTTTGCTAGGAATAAATTTAGTCAAGATTATGCTTATCTTAAAATATTTATTCTACTGTTGATTTTTGGTGGGTACAGAATTTTGGGCTTCACTTACAGCACCCTAAAATGTCCTCTTATTATTTACTTGTTTGCACTGCTGTTCTTCCCTCTCTTAAGTAGGCATTCCCTCTGGAGGAAGAAGGGGTCTTCGTGAGAGTCTGCAATCTAATCAAACTTAGGGGGGCTGAGATGCTTCGAAAGGGAACAGCTTCATAAGGTGTCCCCTCAGGGTTTTATACAAGAGTCAACAATCGCTGGGGAAAGCGAGGATTTCAGTAGATCTGTTTTCGAGTTGTGTAGGATGCTCCAGAAACAGATTCTCTGAGTTAGGCTGGGTGGGTTTTTATGGGATGCATCTGACTCAGAGGCGTTCACGGACCTCTAAGTACCCTCAACAAACTTTGGCTCACAAAGCTACCGATAGGCAGCTTTCATTGATCTCTCAATGATATTTTGTTTGGGAGGGAATAAAGGTATTCATCCACATCCTTCCAGGAAAAGTCATACAGCTATTTTTGTTTGTGTCTGAGGTTGTGTTCATGGTGTTTTTTTTTTTCCCCAGGGTTACCAAAGAAACAAAGCTGTGACAGCTTCTTCAAGATCCCACAACAAAATGCCAGAGCCTCTGTGTCTGCTCACCATTCTGGAGCCTGCGAAGCTAAAACCAATGCGTGAGCTCCTGAGACTTCGCCTGGCCTTGCAGCCTCCCTCCAGTGACGTCACGTGGTCCTGTGGTAGGTACTCATATCGCACATGCGCGCATCTCCTCCTTCTCTGTGGGTCCCAGTCAGAGTAAACAGGACTCATCTTGGCCTGCTTTTAATGCAATCACTTCTTCCGGTGCTGTGTCTGCATTTGTAGCCATATTTTGAGGTCCTGGATGCTGGGACTTCAATCTATTGAGTTCAAAGGTGACCCAGTTCAGCCTGAGCACATCCAGGCATCTGTCTTTTTGTTGTTGGCGTTTGCTGCTGTTTAGAATGCAGAGAAGTCATGCCAATAAGAAGTGCTTATAAAACTTTAATAGGAGTCAGGCATACAAATGTGCTTTGGTTTATGCAATGTTAACACAAGGGGATTAGGGTGAATAATGACTCACCTCCAGTCTGTTTGTTTATATGACAACAAACACCAGCATTCTTCAGATTTCTTTTACCTTACTATTTTCTCCTCTGTCTACTTGTATGTAGACCAAACGTGGCATGAGAAGAGTGGGCTTATTCACTTTTAGTTGAGATATTTTCGTGGTTGAATATAAACAACAGCAAAGCGAACTCAAATATGAAGACAAGATATTTTTTCTCCAGGTTTTGGTCATGTCAGCGGGTGGTGGCAGGGTCAGGTGAATTTCCGAGTGTTTGCTGGATTCCCTGTGAATGTACGAAAGCCTTACAGAAGGTGTGTCATGCATTCAAATAACAGCACTAATGCATCATAGAAAACCATTCTAAGTGAAGCCAAATGAAAGGAAAATGAATCTAATTCTATGAACTGGGAAAGGCTAAATGGTGGCCGCTGAACACAGAGTGATGGTTATCTGGGGCTGGCTACGGGGAATTGCCTCTGAGGTTACTTTAGGAGAAAATGCAGGTAATCAGTATGGCTATGACAAGTGTGTATAATTCTGTTACAGAACACATCAGTCAAAACTTAACTGGAAAATTCAAAAGACAATAGAGAAATGAAGTCTGTGTTAAGGTCTCTATAGTGAACAGTCAGGGATAGGACGGCAACATCAGAAATTTGCTCCCTACATGCTGAACCGGTAGATTTTCAATTTATGAGTTCTCTCTAAAATGCAGCAATCCTAGGAAGGGTTCTGATTAGTCAGACATATCTTAAAATAGTACTGTGATATGACAACTTTCTCCCAAAATATCCCAACTGCAGCGTGCACTGGTAACTCGGTAAGAAAGGATGCGGGGAGGAACACAGGTTCCTGGGGTTTCTCGCAGGAGGGCATGCCTGTGAGCTGCCATACATGGGTCTTTGAACAGCCACATGGAAAAATAAGGGTGCTGAGTATTTCAGCGGGCAAAGAGCTTACGGCATGACTTGGGAGGATGGCTTTATATGATGATCATGTCAATGATTTTCATCTTCATCTGAGACAGACTGGTCATCTGAATAACTGAATGAGTACCGGGGTTTCCATTGATGTGTTTGTCTACTCGGAGTTTTCTCCTATTCAGAAATCACTGTGGAAAGAAAGCAAATGAAATGTGATGGTCCCTGCAAGTCAGGGATTTCTCGCATGCTAACAATAGAGCCAGGGAGTTTGTAGAAAGGTTTGGCCACCTCAACACTTTTTGACTTAGCTGATGTTTTGTGTAGGTGTTGGATTCTAGAGAAACACCGACAAGTTAACTCGTGAGAGTCTTTACCCATGGGGCCCTCACACTGAGTAAAACAGGCCAACAATATGATAAATTCATAAGTCTGTAGCTAGAAGTTGTTGTCTTTCTGGGCTAAGTTACTTCTGTATACTGTGGTAGAAATATGTACTATGTTAGGGATATGAGTCATGGAAGAATGAGGGGACTAGGAATACGTGGTTGAGGTGGGTTTGTATGACTAACCAGGAAGAGGTTTTATAGGGTTTTCTGACAATGCATCATATAAGCAAGGACTTGAAGGAATAGAGGAGACTGTGACAGTGTGACAGTCCTTGAGGAGAGAGCTCATTCCAGGCACAGGGAATGAGAAGGGCCTTAGGGACAAGTGTCTGACTGCGACAGGACAGTGCATTGGCTGGTACAGCAGAACAGGATGAATTGGGGAGGAGTTATGTTGACGAGATAATGGGCTCATGGAGGGACTTGTAACCTGCAGGCTGTACTAAGAAGCTGGGAATCTTGTGCATGAAACAGGAAGCCAGCAAGGGGCTTTAATAAGAGGAATCACAAGGCCTGACAAGTTTCAGTAGGCTCTCTGCTCCGTGAAAGACTGATCTGAAAAGTGAGCAGAAGAAGGGAGTGGGGATTGTTGGGGGGTCATTGCATGACTCTTAGGCACTTCGTTGAGGAGGAATCTAAGGCAGAGAGGTTGAGTCCTGTGTGCAAGGTGGCTCAGCTAGCAAGCAGTTCAACAGGTCTGGGACCCAGTCTATCTATGGTTGTAAACTGTGCGGTTTCAGCTTCTGTGTAACTTCTAGCATCCCCTCATACATATCTCACCACACAATATGTGTCGTATTTAATCATGCCAATACATTTTCCTTCTGAAGTAACCTCTCTTTTCAGATAAATGAGCATGATAGTCTTGGGTATGGCACTCAGTTTGCTCTCTGGTTTTCTAATCACAATTCCCAGAGTTTGCTCAATTTTTTTGTTGGTTCTTGGCCACGCCTCCACCATGTGTGGAGTCCCTTGCTCTGTGGTAGGCCTCTCTGTTAAACCTGTTTATAAACAGATTCACACAGATCCACAGAGCAAGCTGACAACGTGTGATGTTCAGTGGTGTGGAGTTCCTGAGTCCACACGCAACGAGACCCTAGCCAGGATGTGAGCCACAAATGCAGACAGACAAGGATGTGGGTGGAGGCTCAAGCCAGAACTTCCATCAGCAGCGGGTCCAGTACCTATCTCGTCAGTGAGGGTGACACTGGGATACATCCCTTAATTACACCTTTCAGTCTTCGGGGATTAAAATTTCTTTTCTTGCAGGCTGTGGACAGTTTCTTAAAAGCTCAACCCAAGCTCGGGGGTGTTAGAAACACTTCCTCTCTAAACCACCCAGGGCTGTGGGGTTCAGCCTGCTTCCTTCCTCTGAGCGGTGTCCACTAATCCTCTCTCTCACAGCCTGATGTGTCAGTAAGGTGTTACTGTGACAGAGAGCTGGCTTGGGTGGGCTTTAGGCTGCTTGGACTCCAAGGCACAATAGGTACAAATCCGTGATCTCCAACTCAGCTGTCAGCCTCCTTCTGCCTTGCTTCCTTACGTGATGGCTATAGCAGAGGCTCGAGGTGCTGAGAGACACTGTTATTCCTTGGGTCTTGATGTCCTCACTCGTCTGAGGATCCTACCGTAGAGGCTCAACGGCCGCCTGATGCTCAGGTCAGTGGTGAAGCAGTGTGTCTGGGCATCCTATTTACACATAGTGGCTGTACTTGAATATCCTGTACACTGGTGGCTCATTGCTCTCCCCTGTGACTGCCACGCTCCCGCAAGCAGGGAGAAGGCCACTCATCCATCCCAGTTTCTGTCTCTTGAAAACAGTGGTCAACTCCTTGCTTCCTGACTCCATTACCCACTGGTGCCGTGTGATTTTAATGCTGACGGGGCAATGCTTTTGTCCTGTCCCCGTGCTGACAGTCCCTGCTCTGACTACTGGTCGCACGCTCTCTGTGGTATCATGTGTGCAAAGTGTGAGAGAGGCTGCAGATTCTTATGCCTCTGAAGTTGCTTTTGGAAGGAACAGAAAACAGTTTTGTCCTTGGTAGTTCTCGTGAGATATTTCTAGATGTGTTTGTCTTTAAGCACACATGCACGCACACACACACACACACACACACACACCCCTGAATAGTCCCCACAACACACACTGTGCACACAACACTCACATGTACAAAAGTCTGTGTTTCATCATTACCTGTAATTGCCTTTTGCTCATCATATCCTGTAGAATTTTAACTCATGCTCCAGTATAGCCCTTTACAGTTCTCCTCTCAATATACAAGTAAAATTAAGATTAAAAACAAACAAAAGAGGAAAAAGGTACCTCTCATCAAAAATATTCTCTTAAACTGTAACATTTTAAATGAGAGAGGTCTCTCACACACTCACCGTTCATCATCTTTGTGTGATGCTGCATTCTCTTTCTCTGCGTCTCCTCTATCACACAACTTCCTTCCTGAATTTTACGGGATGTCAAACTTCCTCGAGCGCTGTGAGAAATATCTTGTCGGTTCTGAGTAAGAGGTTTCAGGCCATGATTGACACAGCACGGCGAGGCCATGCGCTTTCCTGACAAGCCATAAATCCAGTAGTGAGTTACGGGGTACAGGCTCTCCCACGGAGGGCTCTGACTAGGTAATCTGTGACTATCAGCCTATATATCACCAGAGGAGCTGGTGGATGGCGGGCTGGGGCTGCAGAAGCCTCCATTCTTTGAGAGGGTGTGTGTGTGTGGCTGTGACCGTGAGTTATGGCGGCCAACGGAAGGGGGATTATAGATGATGCTGATTGAAGTGATGCCATCCCTCAAGCTCCCCCGACAGAGCCTTCCAGTCAGGATGCCACTGCTCAGTCCTGGTGGGTTGCAGCCTCCTTTCATTAAAGGACTTGCGGCTTGCACTTGGAGATCAAGTCATGTCTCCGTCAAAAAGGCCTGACAGCAAAGGCATCTGTAAATATACGTTCTTCAGATTTAGCATATGTAAACCACGGGTGCTGGGTCCCTGTGCACACTCGTGTGCTGTCAGATTGCTGGCTGTCTTGCTGATTGGCACCCGAGCCTTCAGATTTTTCTCGTGGAATTCGGGTAACCTTTGACAGTGCGAAATAAGACTAGGTTTTGGAGCAGAGGGATGCAAAGCGGCTTCTTATTACTGTGACTCTACACACACGTCTAAGAACTTAATTCATTTCTTTTCGTGACAGTCTGTGTGGAAGTCACCCTGTCTCCCACACTGCACACAATATTAATTCTGGCATTTGAAGTGGTATGTGGATGAAGTTTTCTTCTTCCTTGAAAGTCTGGTTTTCGAATTTATAGGGAACTTGTTACACGTAAGAATTTGTAATTGTTTCTCTGGGGGGGGGTCCTCTTCTATCTGTTGTTCTCCTGGAATCATCTCCAGCGGCCTTATGATAGAGAAGAAGAGCTGGTGTTTCCACAGACAATAATAGTAATAAAAACTCGCTGTGTTGACAGAGGCCTGTCATCTAGGTATTAGGGAAGATCAGGAATTCAAGGTCATCTTCAGCTACCTAGTCTTTCAGAGGCCAGCCTTGGATAACAACAGCAAAACCTTCCAAAGAACTTCCTATTTTGCTTCCAAGAGGCAGATGGTACAATTTTTTTTTTATTAGCAGGCCATACTACACCTTCCATAGAGAGCAAAACTCAGTGCACGTGAAAGTGGTATCTTGATGTGATGTGGGAGTGTCATATATCAATCTGTTGATTTCATTGGCTAAGCAATAAAGGAACTGCCTCGGCCCATTTCATTGGTTAGAAGATAGGTGGGAGGAGTAGACAGAACAGAATGCCGGGAGGAAGAGGAAGTGAGGTCAGACTCAACAGCTCTCCTCTCCGGAGCAGACGCAGGAGAGACGCCATGCTACCTGCTCCAGGGAAGACGCACGCTATGAAGCTCCGACCCAGGATGGACTTAGGCTAGAATCTTCCCGGTAAGCGCACCTGGGGGCGCTACACAGATGATTAGAAATGGGCCAGAGCAGTGTTTAAAAGAATACAGTGTCCGTGTAATTATTTCGGGGCATAAGCTAGCCGAGCCAGGCGGCTGGGGATTTGGGGACGCAGCCCCGCTGCCGCTCCATATTACTACATTGATGTGTCTGTCTTTCTTAATTAAAGGGACACACTCAGCACGCTTTCACTTTGGTAACTCTCAGCGTTTAGTTAAAATTGTTTTAGTAGTTTGTACAAAGTGATGCGATTCAAATTTCTGCCACACTGGAAACAAACTCTCCATTACTTCCTAATATCTCTTTCATCTTTGTAGGCAGAGACTGCTTGTTTGTTTCTTGGCCATCCAGACCCAAAATAATCACACAGAAACTATATCAATTCCAACACTGCTTGGTCAGTAGCTTAAGCTTCTTATAAACCAACTCTTACATTTTAAATTAAAGCGTTTCTATTAATCTGTATATCTGCACAAGGCTGTGGTAAGGATCCAGCATCTGTCTCCTTTGACTGCTACCTGGCATTTCCCTGACTCTGTCTTTTTTCTTCTCTATCTCTGCTTGGAATTCCCACCTTGCTCTATTCTCTATTCTGCCCTGTCATAGGCCCAAGCAGCTACTTTATTCATTAACCAATAAAAACAACACATATAAAAGAGGACACGCCGCATCACATCTTCCCGTGACCAACTTCTAAATTGGTAACTGAATGCAGGCAAATAATTAAAAAATAGGCAAACATTCCCATTATTAGGTAACAAGTCAGGAAGCTGTATTAACGAAATAGAGAAAGTCGATTGTATTTTGCTGATTGTTTAGAATAAAACCATAAAGTTAAAAATAAAAGGAAAAGAAAAAGCTAGCATGAGACGAAACACCAAAGTATTAAAAATGTACTCAGTGATTTTATTTCTCTCTTGGAATTTTATATTAAGATAATAAAATGTGGCTCATAAATTTATCTGCTCCCTTCATGCGCATTATGCTTCGTATAAAACAAGTCCAGAAAATAAATGAGGAATATGTAAAATGAAACTTTAAAACATACCTTGGAACATCATCCGTGAGGCAGCTATTGCTGTGTTATCATTTTCTTTGAGCGTTTATTAAAGAAGATCTTTTGTTTTAATTTGCCCCACACAAAGACGCTCAGAGACATTCGCAGAGACGAAGACGGAGCTTCAATTAACCTTGGCTGCCGAGGTATTTTATGTGCATGTATGATAATGCAGCAGAGTAATTACCTAATACCTTTTGTGAAGGAACTTTAATAAAGAATAAAATTGATTTATACATAATGAAATTCAGGCTCTTTGTTTCATTTCTCATTTAATTTTTTGTTATTGGAATGGTTGTAAACTGTTATTTTGAGACTGATGAAAAAAGTTTCTAACTTATAGAGAACATTAAAAAATTTCCTTTATAATTTATTTTAAAGTAAAACCAAGCGTGGTAGTGCATGCCTGTAATTCCAGCACTTGTGAGGCTGAGGCAGGAGGATTACTGTAAGTTTCAGACCAGCCTGGCTTACGTAGTGAGTTCTAGGCTAGAGAGAGAGTGTCTCAATCGACCAATGACAAATTAAGACCTAATCTACAGTTGGAGAACTATCTACTCTTTAAAGGCATCAAATAAACAAGACCTTAGCATCATTTTACTTTTTGGACAGATAAGTCCCTATTTATTCGACCATGTCTGACTCTAAAGATCAGTCAGTGAGAAGATGTCTGCACTTCTGGGTTTTTAACCTGCAGTTTCCACCATAATCATGAACTTCTGTTAGTGTAATAAGAAATATACCATCCCCCCTCCCCCCCGAGAGGGACTGGGAGGGAATCTGGAGAATGCTTTTAGCATGACTTGGAAGTCGGAGTACCTCAACAGTCGCTCTGAACTTCTGAGAGATACAACTTACATACCAGTGTTAAAATCTCTCTCTTTGCCCTTCTTTTCTTCTTTGCCTGGAGAACAGCTAATTAACGTCAGTTATCTGCTTGTCTTCCCGGAGCCTGTGTGGAAGGCACGTTCTTCTATATCAGGGTGGGAAGAGAAAAGGGTTGGGAGAACGGCTCGTCTTCAGAGGTCTGTTTCTCCCTCCTCCTTCACAAACCTCTGGAAAAGGTGTGAAGGAATGGGGTATTGTTTACACCAGGTTCTCAGTCATCTGCAACAGAAATTGGAAAAAGCTCTGAAAAATTGTGGATGGGTCTCTCTTAATGAAAGACATTTAAAAATAAATTCCCTCACCAGATTTTCATCTGATGTTTTTAATTAAAGCAACAAAGTCACGCTTTGTGTCTATTTATTATTAACAAAGCATGGGATGTACAGGAAGATGAACAGTCCACCTAAAACATGCAAAAAAATCTGAAGATAAAAATATAAGGATTATAATATGCTACATTATTTTCAAACCAAATTTTTGATTGAGTAAAGATTAAACCATAAAAATAAAAAAAATAGTACTGGAAAACATTGAGTTATTAGAGACGTGTTTCCTAATTTTTGTCTCTTTTGGATTTTCACACAAAGGCTATCGTGAGTTATAAATAACAATGTGCGCAATGTCAAATACTAAAATAACCACACATCTGTGGAAATCACGTTTCTTCATGTTTTTGCTGGGTGACTTGCCAGGTAGACAGAGCTTCAGTGGGAGCTTCTAAAAGATTTAGAGCGAGCCGTTATCAGGCAATGCCTCCTCACGCTGTCTTTATTAGCCATTTTTTTTCTTGTCCCTGAGATAAATATCTGGCTATGCAACTTTAGGGAGGAAGGATTTATTTTGGCCCGTGGTCTACGGGGACACGGTCCATCATGACAGGATGGCACAGAGATGGGATTCGATGATTCAGGTTGGATTTATGCAGGATTTCATTCCTGCCTCTGCCTTCCTCATTTCTTTTCTTGTTCCCTCCCTTTATCTCTTATCCATCCATCCATCATCCACCCATCCATTTCTTTTCTTTCTCTCTCCTTTCCTTCTCCCCTCTTGTTTCCCCTCTTCCCTTTTTCTATCATCGTATTTGTCCACCCACCCTCCCCACCCATTCATTCATCCATCCGTCCGTCCATCCACCCACTCACCCATCTATCCATCTCTATCCATGGCTCTGGGGCTCTGGCAAGCCATGAACTAAGCATCTCTTTGAGAGACTGGATACTCTCTCTCCCCCCGTCATGTGGTGTATCTGTCTGTCTGTTCTTATACCAGAGCTAATGAGAGTATAGTAGTTCCACCTCAAACAGTAGCACATGACTCTTATGTTGCCTTGTATAGAAGTGTACTAAAACAGGCAAGAGAAGACTAACGAGAACAATGGAGAGAGAGAGAGAGAGAGAGAGAGAGAGAGAGAGAGAGAGAGAGATATTTATGTACAACCTATCTATGTATAATGTCAAGGAGACAGAAGAGGCAAATGCAGGTCCCTGCATCGTCTGTAGATCCCTGATGAGAGATACAGTGTAAATCCTAGGGCCACGACAGCGAGAACATAAATGAAAACACGTCATCTCCCCAACACCACAGACAGAAGAAACAGATCCACAAGGCAAGGAATTTTAGAGTGGGACCCACCCATCCCCTGACCCCATTCTAGACTGCCCACATTTGCCTTTTACTTTCTCTTTCAATCCAAGGCTGCAAAGGAACATTTCAGGTTACTTTCCGATGGTGCAGGTGGCTTTGGTGACTTCTGCTTTTTGTCAATAGTGTCTATTTCAATAGAGGACCTTGGGACAGAGCAGCGGTGCCCGATGGTCATTCTTGAAGCTCACTGTCCTTTCGGGAGGCCCCAAGCACGCTCATATGAGCAGGAGAGAACAGATTTTGTGGGCGACACTCTTTACTGAAAACATAGTAGCGTGGGCAGTCTTGCACCGTCAAGACTTGTTTCCTATAGTGTTCTGGAAGTCAATTACTTTTTGTGCATGTTTTTATGTTTCCAGGCAGCAGGCTGGGGGAAAGAATTCACCAAGGCAAAGACAACTGTGTGGTAGCAGCTCTCTGCACACAAAGTCAGATTGCTTGCTGCAGGCAGTTAATATAATAACAATTATATAAACAGTCTGCTCACAGAGACATTTTCTTACTTCAGATATTTTTCTTCAAATCAATATTAGCGTAGCTTATATATTTATTAGTTCACTTGCTCTAAGTGTGTGTGCTAAAATAAAAACTGGAGCTCCGTTCTCTTTTGTGTGCCAGACTTACAGCAAATGCCCTAGCTTCATTTCTGGTGCTGTGACCCTCCCTCCACATGGGAGAAAGGGGATTATTTTAGTTCACAGCTCCAGGCTACTGTCCATCACTATGGAGGAAGTCCCAGCAGCAGGAGCCTGAGACAGCTGGTGACATCATCTCCATGGTCAGAGTCAGAGAAGTGAATGCATGCACGCTCACTTGCTTGCTTCGATGGGCTCTGTTTTCCACTCTTATACAGGTCAGGACACCTTGACTAAGGAATGTTGCTGCCCACAGTGAGCATCCCATGCAATTAGCTTAATTAGGACAAGTCCACAGATATTGCTGTACACCAGCCTCCTCCAGGCAATCTCTCTACCGCTGAGACCCTCTTTTCTTGGTTGTCCAAGTTTAAGATGAAAACCTTCACAGTGAACGCTCAACAGGTGGTTGTGAGGCAGACTATCAAAGTGTGCAGACACACATGGAGTCAGTGTGATCTCGGAGAAACTGAGGCCACTGTGTTGGTGGCTCCTCTCTCTACCAACACAGTCGTCCCCCACACAGCGTTGCCATGGAACCAAGGACTCAACTTTATTTCACCTCTGAGCGTGGCATTTCATCTCTTATTTAAGGTGTAAAAGTAATTTTCCTTTCAAGGGCAAATTAATCATGGCCCTGGTATAATTTGGGGGAATAGCTTTATTTTTCTGGTAAAGGTCTGTTATGAATTATACATGGTAATATTATGATTTTTTTAAAAAAATATAATTTAAAAAAATGAAAGAGAGGTATTTTAGTGGTGTCTCTCTTCCTGATAGTTCTCTCTTGTATCATACTCATATTCCACAGAATATCTTGAAAATCACACACGGCGTGTGTGTCTTATGCTGCAGCCTGCAATTTGTGAGTTAATTAAGAAAATATCCTGGTAATTAATTTCCTGAATGCTTCTTATCATTGCAGAGGCAAACTGTCAAGCTCATTTTAAAGAAGAAATTTTTGTTTCAGTTATTGGTACTTATTAATCACTTCATTGATTTCAAAGTTCATCCCAGAGAATGGGGAAATGTGATAACTCTGGCCCTGCGAGGCTTCTTAGCTTGAGAAAGTTAGGTGAGGGTAATGGGTGAAATAAAGAGGCAGGTTGTAGGGTACTAATCAGATGTCCGCACATGGAACGAGATGATTTTCAGAACAGAAAAACAAGCACATGTGTTTCCCTGGGAATGGGTGAACTGGGGCTAAGGAGAAAGTGGAGGATCGGAACATGAGGGATTGGATAGGGGGCAGGACAGGGGGGAGAATAATGAAAGAGATGTATTGATGGGGGCATTTGGGGTTAGGGGGGAACTTGGTGCCAGGAAAACTCCTAGGCATCCACAAGGATGACCCCAGCTAGGACTTCTAGGAATAGTGGAGAAGGTGCCTGAACTGGCCTTCCCCTGTAATCAGATGGGTGACCACCCCAATTGTCATCGGGGAGCCTTCACCCAGTAACTGATGGAAACAGATATGGAGATTCACGGTCAAGCACTGGGCCAAACTCTTGGAGTCCAGTTGAAGAGAGAGAGAAGGGATTGCATGAGCCAGGGGAGTCAAGGTCATGACAGGGGGAACCCACAGAGACAGCTAACCTGAACTCATGGTAACTTACCAGCTTTGGACCAACAGCTAGGGAACCTGCATGGGACTCACCTGGGCCCTCTGCATGTGGGTGACGGTTGTGTAGCTTGGTCTGTTTGTGTGGCTCCTTGGCAGTAGGTTCAGGACCTAATCCTGGTGCTCAAACTGACTTTTGGAAATCTACTCCCCGTGCTAGGTTACCCTACCCAACCTTGATGCAGGGGAGGAGCTTGGTCCTGCCTCAGCTTGAGGTGCCATGCTATGCTGACATCCGTGGGAGGCCTACCCCTTTCTGAACAGACACAGAGAAGTAAATGGGGGAGGGGATGGTAGATGGAATGCAGAAAACAGAAGGGAAACTGTGGTTGGTACATAAAATAAATGAAACAAATAATTAATAATAAAAAATGTTATGAAGGCTGGGGGTTGCTATCTTTATGTTATACAGAATTTATTTTGGGTACAAATCATCCACATCATGTGTGTGCATGTGTGTGTGTGTGTATGCACACACATGCATGCACTCCCACATAATCTGGGGAGTAATCAAATGCTTTCCAATATTGATAAATCATAAGTAAATAAGTATGAATATAACTTATTGAGACCTTTTATTTACTGGGTTGGGCAAGTGGTGTTGCCATTCCAAAGATCCTTATGTTATGCTCTTGGAACAAGCGAGCATGTCAAGTTCCACGGTAAGGGAAAATTATAATGATCATTGTGGTTATTATCTTAGTGTTTTTAAGATGGAGGACTTGTTACAAACTTGTTAAAAACTGAGTTGCTCAAGAGTTGAGTTTGTCAATCAACTGGCCCGGAGAAGTGGAAACTCTCTTGGGTTATCTAAGGAAATCCAGATTAAATTTTCAGGGTCCTTGCAAATGACACTTGGATTCAAGAAATACATGCATATAAAGATGGGGGGGCACAGACACAGTGAAAATGAATGAATTTCATGGGTAGCCATGTTGCCTTGAGTCTTGAACAGAATAGAGGGAGCAGCTACAAACCGGAAAAGCAAGACTAGCCCGTCTCCCCCAGACCCCCCCGGAAAGGAATGCAGTCCCATCATCATCTTGAGTTTAACCAGGGAGACCAGTAAACGTCAGACAACTATCCTGCAGATGCCGTTTTCTTATGAATCTTTCAACAGATAGATGCAGGCCAGTTTTGATGCACTTTTGACAAAGGTGAAACCTGAGGCACTGGGACTTTGAGTTGATGTTCAAACACCCGGAGTCACAGGCAGGGCGTCCTTCATGCTCAGGCCTGCCTGGCTTGTGTGATCTTCACTCTTTGCTTCTACGCATTCCTAGTTTATCAAGAAGTGAAACACCTCTGGAAGCTCTCAGTACACATGCCTTCCCTGAGACCAGCACGCAGGGTAGTCTCCAGGCTCTCTGGTATGTGGTACTCACATCGTATGTGATAGGGGATCCTCAGCTGTTTCAGAGAACAAAGCAATTGCTTTCTGTGATCCATCAGATGCCTATGATCTTGCTCTGAAATTTCCTAAGTAGAACCGCCCTTTCATTTACATTTTGATAACATATTCCATACTCTAGAGAAACCTCTGATGAGATTCACACACATCTGTGTCTCTTAGATTTTGACTTCCTCATAGAGCTGGGGAATGTTTTCTTTATTTTCCTTCATAAAAATTGCTCCAATAAGTCTTAATGGTGCAAGCCTTAATCAGAAACTGATTGTACATGAGAGGGCTTGGTAAAAAGATTTGGGTGCCTTTTGGAATCCAAAGAAAGCTCATCAACCAAGCCTTGGGAAAAAAAAAGAGCCAGAGAAGTTTGAGATCTTATTTGAAAAGCTTTTCAACATTGGTAGAGTAGGCTGATCCAGGAGGAGGACACTCAGGGATGCTCTCAATGTAAATCATAGCTTACCCCGCACCCAATATTGTTGCAAAAGCTAAACAAGATGATGGCCACACATCACATTCTTACATATATTCTCAAAAAGTATCCTGTGCAGAGACTGCAAATGGTAGTGCTTTTGCAAGAGGAATGTCATACCTTTAACAACTCGGGAAGTCATTCCTCGATATCGATTTGGGGCCATGACATGCTTCATTTCTTTTACTGTATTGACTAACCATAGGAAATGGTTCCCAATTAGCACAAACAGCCAATGAGGTCCATAAGAACAATGACAGGGTTTCTTCAAGGGGCCTGGGATGTCAAAGCCACACAAAGGCTTCTGGTGGGTAAAGAACGAATGGCATTACCAACCCTCAAGTTAGCAGATCAGCACTCAGATATGGTCAGGGTGCTGGGGTATGATTTTCATCAGTCTCTTTGGCTGCAAGTTGACCAGTGTCAACCCACTTAATTTTTGAATGCTGATAGGATCTCAGACCTTGATCCAATGGCCTCTGTCGTATAATTTTCTTTTCTCATATTCATTCATTCATTCAGGTTGTTTGAATGCCTATTATTCTTGTCCCCATCTTGCTTTTTATCCCCCCCCCCCTTGATGGCATTGTTAAAAACCTAAGCCAAAGCTTTTAGTTAGTTGATCTCCCTTTGCCGAGCTGACGGCCCCGTAAGGTTAGAATTGTTTTATTACAAAGGCAAACATTGGAAACCACAAATACACAGCTAAGAATGTTTGGCTGAGCAGGTGACTTTAGAGATGAATGACTAGATAGACGTCTCCAGGGTTCAGGCTTTTATGAAATGAAGTGGAGCCATTATTTTTCGAGAGTTCTCTAAAATGTTTTTCTCCTTTTCCACGATGATAGGATCGGTATTGCATATCAAAGGACTTGATTTCAAATGGGCACAAACACAAATACATGACCAATTACTTTATTTCTTTTTCTCCTTCGGAAGAGGCAAATATTTTACGAATCATGAGAGATCAATTCTCTGTGGCTCTGAATTGTATCATGCCATCGGAATGGAAGTCGGGGTGGGGAGAGGGGCGTCATTCTGCGTTGGGATAGAAGTGGGTGGGGGGTTCAGTCAGTGGGTTGGGGATCAGTCTGTGTGGGGGTGGGGCTCAGATCCAGAGGCAGAGCATACTTCATTACTTGCTCTTAATTCTGGAAGTTTCTGTACCTAGGCAACGGATTAGAACAGGTTTTAGAGCTGTGGTGTCTTAATTAGAGAGATGTCAGAATGGACACTTCCTACGTAAAAGGTAAAGAAAGCTTTGTTGTTTCCCTCGGATAAAATTCAAGGGCTGTGCTGTCCCTCTAAGAATGAGACTCAACTGTGCACATCACAAACGAGCACTGCAATGACCAAAGCAGGAATGTGTTCAGGTTTTCTATCAGGAATGCGGGCTCAGGGTCTTTAGGGATGCAGGCTCAGGATCATTGTCTAGGGATGCAGGCTCAGGGTCTTTATCTAGGGATGCAGGTTCAGGGTCTTTATTTAGGGATGCAGGCTCAGAGTCTCTATCCAGGGATGCGGGCTCTGCTTGCTTTTCCAATGATGGTCAACAATGGTACCCTGGGAGAATTACCCAGCAAGCCCTAGGGCTGCCACTTGTTTCTGCTAAGTCCTCAGGGCTCCCTCAGCTGCACTGAGACTTAACTTTTCCTCACATGACAGAAACAATCAAAACATGGGCGTAGAGCCTTTACAGTGGAGACAGGAAAGCAAAGTGGCCTATGCAGGCATGAGAAGGCTCTGCCATGGTAAACCAAACTTGGAAGTGACAGAAACCAGGCAGAAGAAGTGAAAACAATGTTGCTATACATCCATGGTGCCACCTTCAGCCTTCTTGTTGAGTTACTCATATTCCATACAAATTTTTACCCTGTACTAAAATGTGTGGTACCTTACTCTGTCAGCTGCTGTGTCAGTGTCTGGGGGAAAAAAAGGTTAGCATGCTGTGGTATATTGCCTATTTCTTACCAAAGTATTTAAAAAGTACTAGGGAATTTTTAATTGCAGTAAAGATGTGTGTGTGTGGAGGGGGGATAAGCACATTGGGAACATCTTTTTCCAAGAAAATGTCAAAAGTTAATTCACTTAATTAAAAGTCTGAATTACAACACCTAATTTTTAATTGAATGGGAATATTATAATAATTAAAGACAAATAATGTTTCTGAGCAGTTTGGGATTAACATTAGAAATGTAACCCTTGGCAGCAGGGCTGATCTGTGTCTGCACTTAGGGGCCCTCCGTTCTGTCTTCTTAAGTAGCAGGGTTTCTAGGCAATGTCTACTTCACAGAAAATGACTTGGAGCTCACCACTGCTGCTGGTTCTGGTTGTATGTGGTCATGATGTAATTCATACTCTATAGTATCAAGTGGAGGGGATTTGGGGTGACTTGGCTGTTCCTATGATGATGGAGAGTCTCACCTAATTCTTCCTGGGAAGCCCCAGTTGAGTGGGATGACTAGGTATTGAAAAGGAAAAAACATTAGATTAGTTTTTGTTAATTTGACACAAGTCTAGAGACACAGGAAGAGGGAATCCCAGTGAAGGAGTTGCCCTTATCAGATTGGCCTGTGGGCAAGTTCATGACATAATTAATTGATTGTAGAGTTATGTGGAGGGCTCAGTACCATCCCTGGACAAAAAGGTATGGTCTGTATAAAAAACACAGATGAGCAAGTAAGAGGGAGAAAGCCAGTAAGTGTTCCTGCCTAGCCTCTGCTTCAGTTCCTACCTCCGGGCTCTCGCTCTGACTTCCCTCAAGGATGTAATGATTGTATTGGAAGTGCAAGCTAAAATAAGCCCTTTCCTCCCCAGTTGCTTTTGCTCAGTGTCCCCCCCCCCCCCGCAGCAACAGAAGGCAAACTAGGAGAGTGTTATCATCCTAAAACTAACGGACACAATTGTAAGCACTTAGAAAGGTTGCATTCTTCTCACCACCTGTCCTGGCTAACTTTATTCACCTTGATACTGCTAGAGGTATCTGAAAGGAGGGAACTTCGGTTGTGAAGATGCTTCTGTGAGATAGTTGTAAGGCATTTTCTTGATTAGTGATTGATGAGGGAGCCAGCTCATTGTGGATGGGGCCATCCCTGGGCAGGAGGTCCTGGGTTCTATAAGAAAGCAGACTGAGCAAGCCATGAGGAACAAGCCTGTAAGCAGCACCTCTGCATCAGTTCATGGCTCCAGGTTCCTGCCCTGCTTGAGTTCCTGCCATTACTTCTTTCTGTGGTAGACTATAATGTGGAAGTGTAAGCCAAATAAACCCTTTTCTCCCCAGTTTGCTTTGGTCATGGTGTTTCATTATGGGGATCATTACCCCAACTAAGACAAGTTGGTACCAGGGTCATGGGGTAGTTCTGTGACTGACCTGACCGTGTTGTTTTTGGGAGGACTGTGGAAGGATTTGGAACTTTGGGCTAGAAAAGCCCTTGAGTGTTTGGATCTCAGTGAGCTCTTATGTAGGATTTTGGGAGATAATAATGTAGGGACAGTGTACAGTACAGACAACAGAGGCCTGACTTGTAAAGTTTCAGAGGGAAGCAAACTCTCTACTGGGCCATTTGTGTGAAGAGCCTGTAATGTCTGCTCCTCTGAAGTCAAAGAAACATCAGCTATGATTAACAAAAGACCAGAACTAATAAAGTAAAACCTTTGCTTTGCTGGGACAAGGAATGCTGGTCACCTGGAGCTAAGAAATTAGCGGTGATTAAGACGGGCATCACTGAGATGAAGTCTTCTGGGAAGTGTTTCCTGAGACTGAGCACTCAGAAGCTGTGTTCCAGAGGCAGCCAGGGTTGTGTCTCCTGCTGGCAGCTGAACTTGATGGTATAAGAGTCTTTCAGATGGTACTGGTTTTGAAGACTTGAAGGACCATGGGGAGGAGTGAGCCTTGGCACTGTGTGTCAGGGCTGGAATGCTGACTCACAGAGAGAACCCCCGAAAGGCTAGTGGTGAAAGTGTAGCCCAGTTGGAACAGAAGACTGTTAGAGGACACCCAGTTCCATGAATGACCAGCAAGGACACCAGTAGGTGTGGGATGGAGCCACACCGAGCTTAGCAGATAGTATGTGTGTTTGGTGTCAGAGGTCATAGCTGGTGACCCAAGGCTCTTGGAGGAACTCAAAAGACTTTGAGTGAATTGCAGACAACTGGTTTGAGTTATTTACACAGTTGAAGCTTGGTTTTGCTTTGCTCTATTGTAACTGCCCCCTGGTTTTTTCCTGTGTGATAAGAAAGTAGTTAATTTATTTTTGATGTTACAGGAGCCTGCAGTCCAGAGACTTCGAATTTTCAAAGACATTGGATTTTAAAGAGAGTGAAGTGACAAAAATTGTGGGGCTTTTAAAATTTGAAATATTTTACACTGTTATGTTCATATTGATGTGAGATCTTGGGGATGAATAAATAGGGAAGGTTGTGTCTTCTTAATGATGACATTCATATGTCAAGTTGACAAAGGGTCAATGGTGTGGCTAGTTTTGTGTAAACTAGATAAAAGCCAGAGTCACTGGAGACGAGGGAAACTCAGTTGAGAAAATGGTTCCATAAGATAGAGCCATAAGACATTTTCTTAATTAGTCATTTATGTGTTGCTATCCCTGGTCATGGTGTTTCACAGTAATAGGAACCCTAAGCCACCAAGGATGGTAGTGTGTGGACGGAACACAGGAAGAAGCTGTCTGCCATGACAAGGTGTGTACCTGTTGCCCTTCTAGGTGACACATGCAATCGGGAGAGGTGAATGATGGCTTCTGTATCTAGAACTGTAGCAGGGAGCTGCTTGTTGCTTCCTGGCTGGCTTAGACCCAAAATAATCTCATAGAAACTGTATTAATTAAATCACTGCTTGGCCCATTAGCTCTAGCTTCTTATTGGCTAACTCTTACATCTGAATTTAACCCATTTCTATTAATCTGTGCATCACCACATGGGAGTGGCTTACCGGCAAATTTCCAGCGTCTTTCTCCAGCACGGCTATGTGGCTTCTCTCTGATTCTGCCCTTCTTCCCAGCATTCAGTTCAGTTTTCCCTGCCTACATAAGTTCTGCCCTGCTATAGGTCCAAAGCAGTTTTTATATTCATTAATAGTAATCACAGCATACAGAGGGAAATCCTACATCAAGAACAAAGGCCCCGTTATATCACATCCTTACCGCTGAGGCATTGCGGTCTCACTCGCAGCTTTTATGAGAGCTGTCTTCAGATGTGGGAAGGTGATAGAGTGATTGATGTAGGATGGAAACCCAGCAGCAAATCTCTCGACTTCTTCTTGGCTCATTTTTCTTCCTATGTACTGTAGACTATTATCCTCAGTTTTCTCCACAGGCGTGCTGCGTAGATGCACACACCCATGCAAGCACAACACTGCGGTGATGCGTGGCCGAGCGCTTGGCCCCTGAATGTGGTAAGGTGGCCAAACGTCTGGATGAGGGGTGCGCCACACCTCAGTCTCTCAGTGGGATTCTCAGCTGTCCAACAGTAAGTAGCAAGCGATATGGTGGGGGGCCTTAGAAACAGTTCCACCCAGGACTTCCTAAGCAGGGCCCTCAGAGGACAAGGAGGAAGAAGCTGGTTTCTCAGGAGGGGCTCTTATGAGTAATCTTGTTAGGAAAAGCAGAAAGATAATTTAAATGCCTTCTAAGCAGGGGCCCCCTCCCTCCTGATATATTTGAGGCCAGTAATCTGGTCTTTGTTTTATTCCAGGGCTGCCAGCCCGACCACTGATAGGCTTGGCATGCCGCTGATGTTGGCAGCAGGCTCGACACTGTCAGAGGCCTGCCTAAATGGACGCTGTACAGAGACGCTAGCCTCCTGTGCCTCCGAGACCAGTTCTGGTTTGTGTGGACCCAGCAGGCCGTTTTCTTTCTGTGGGGCTTTTTCGCAATTCACAATTAGTTTTCTTAATGGAAGACAATCTATTGGATACTGTGTCCATCATACGAGGAGATGTGAAATACCAGGCAGGCTCACCATGTGGAGAGCAGTAAGAAACACATACATCAGAGTTATTTGTATGCATGAGATACCGTCTACAAAGGTCCTGGCAGGATTCTCTCCTAGGGACCTTATTGAAAGGGTTAATACTTTTCTTACTGAGCTCTGAGTTAGGAAAACTCTGTTACATACTCAATTATAACTTGAAAGTTTTCGTACATTGCATTTGTATTTAGGATTGAGTCCTCGTGAGCATAGCCATGTGCAGAGACTTCAGTAATAAATTCAGAAAAATAATTTCTGTTTAGATAGGAATGAGAAAGCGGCATAGGTTGGCCTTTAAACAGGTTGTGTGATTCACTGATGTCTTGGCTTATTAAATAGCTAGTAAGCTGAAAAAAACCTCAAATGATTCATCTTTCTCTCACCCCCCCAATGCTGCAAAACATGTTGATCATACAGAGTCATTCCCAAAACACACGGTCATTTTCTTGGAAGAGGCAATGGTACTGGGTTGTTGACTGTAGAATGTGGATTGCAGTAGGTTATGCTAACATTTCATCTAATCCCTTCAAAATTAAATAAATTAAATGCTAATAAAACTCCTTTACTGAGTTGCCTACCAACCCCATGTGGGTCTCCGAGGGATGCTTACAGCTGCATTTGGGGTCCCAACAGAGTGTGAGATGATTTTCTCAGGTTTCAAGCTGAAATAAGCTGAAGATCTTGTTGATTCTGAGCTGAGGTTGGGGGTGGCTGCGTGAGGATTAGCGGAGCCATTTTGGAAACCGTTGCGAATCAGGCTGAAGTGAGTCTCACGTTTATAGGTTCTCTGGCCTTTTGGTGTGTGTGGTGTGGCAGACGCAGCACACTGAGGGGCTGCTGTGAACCTATTTAAGTCAGTAGTAATTCCTTGTTAAATAACCAAACCTTTGGGGGAATCAAGCTATAATCCAAAATAAACTAACTTTGGAAGGTCACGTATGTCTGACTGTTATGAACTCTTGTGAAATGGGTCGCAGAGTGATTAGACTTTTCCCCTGACAAAGACTCACTGTGAAGAACGGCTCCCTCCTGGCAATGCTCACTTTAAATAAAAGCATCTTTGGTTATGAAGAGTTGAAAGCATTTTTGTTTTCTTTTTTTTCAGATCATTGAACCAAAACTACTTTGGATAAAATATGAATGCTTGCTAAATTAGGACAAACTTGGAATTGCATGATTAAAATTTCCTAATGAAGTTAGAAAATTAAAATTTTTAAGATATAAATTATTTTAATGTTATTACATGAAAGAGAGTAAGAAAATCGACTGGGTAGCAATAATAGCTTTTTTCCTATAAGAGTCTCTTTATGAATACATCCTAAGACAGTAATTTCTAGAAAATTTCATTTCTATGGCCCCAACTGGATAAACGGTTCAGAAAATGAGGCCCTTTGCTTGCCAATAGTTGTGTTCGCTCAAAATAATACGATACGTGGCTGGCTCATCACAGCAAATGTGGAGTGCATTTAGTGGCACAAGGAGAGTCTGTGCCTTAACTACCATGTGTAGCTGCAAGGAAGTTGGGTCTCAGAGGGCCGGGTAAGCAAACCCGCCCAGCTCTACTCCACCCTCCCTGAGGCTGGGTCCAATATGGAAAGCCCGAGATTTCATTATGGCAGCTGTTACGCTGGTAAAAAGTAAAATATGTTATCTCTGCCCACAGTTCTACATATTTATAGGACAATTTTAGTCACAGGCGGTAGTTAGATGGAGTGTAGCTCTTAATCCACCAGTAGTTTAACACTAAACTGGTCTGACAGAGGCAGGAACTGCTATTCAGCATTCTGGGTGCGGAGACAAGAAGGGGCTGACACGCACAATCCTATTTAAGCGGGATAAGAGCCGTACAAATAAATGGTGCAGTAGTTTTATCCGCTGACTTCCTAAAAATGGTTAGTATGCCTTATGCTTTCTGTGAGAGATTCATGAATAAACCTCACACGTTTGTTTAAAACTTTGAGCACGAGGCTGAGTGGAAATCAGAGATGCTCCCTCCTCCTGGGTCTGGAGATATTCAGGAATCCAGTTAGGAACACGAAATGGATTTCTGGTCTTCTGAGCGGCTGGGGATGTGCAGCAAAGCTCGTGGGTAAGCCCGCAATGGAAAAAGCTTCGTCATGCTTTGGTATGCATTGTGACAACGTTGTTAGCATTTAGAACCTGTGTTCTGCAGCTTGGACACCTCTGGAGAATATCAAGGAAAAGGAGACATCACAGAAAAAACAAAGTTTCTTCACTCACACAGCTGTGCGCGTGTGTCCCTGTGTATGCAGGGATGCGTGCATGTGTGTCTGTGTATGTGTGTGTATGTAAAGGCTGCACATCAACACTGGACCATTGTCCCCCCCAGTACCATCTTACCTTGTTTTTGGAAACAGAGTGTTTCCACTGACCTGGGGCTTTGATTCAGGTTAGACTAGCTGGTTAGCAAAACCAAGCTAGTCTCTGTTGTGCCAGAGCTGGGATTACAAGCACGATGCTACCCGCTGTGCCCAACATTTTATGTAGTTTCTGAGAACTGACCCCTGGCGCCATGCTTGGAGGGCTAACAGTCTGCTGAGTGAGCCATCTCTGCAACCTCATATCTGTCTTTCTTAGCTGCTAATAACAATTCCAGTTTTTCATTGAGTGTAGGGGTCATAGTTAGGTTGTTATTTTGAACACTTTGTTAAATAATAAAAATATTATTAGCTTTAAAGATAAAGCTATTTGCTTATTAATTGTGACTGCTCACATGGTTTTTAACCATGGTGTCATTGTAGAGCTACTGATAGGGAAAAATGTAAAATGAGTATTATCTTTGCTAGAACTCTAACACAAATTTGATCATGGCTGAAGATTAACCTCACTTCCTATTTTTATTTATATGAAGAGAACAGGAATGGCAGAGAGTTAATACCTTGGACCACTGTGAATGTGACTTTGATGCCTGGCAGGTTCCTGGCTGGGGGTCTGTGATCTCATGTGGAGTGGAGTTAGCACGCAGTCTAGTCAGACCACCAGTGACAATTTAATCTTGACTCTTCTGTATTCTCAGGCAGAGAGAAACCTTTTTTTTTTTTCACGAGAACTTCAAACATTTTAAACCAACTCCCTCAACAAAGTGTCTCCTTCCCAGAGATCCTCAGGAACACAATGCATCAGAGGCTGAAGCCAAAGCCATGCTCCAGAGGGGTTGGTGAGATTAGTGGAAGATAGCAATGTATCAGTGACTGAGCATCCAGCAACCCTGTGAAACACAGCCAATGGGAGCTTAGGCCAGGAGAGCAAGAGCTGCCTGTTTCCGGAACCATGCCCACAGATGCAGTTGTTTCTCAGCTCTAGGTAGTCTCTTGGACCTTGGTGGCTTCCACAAAGTGAGATGAACTTGCTGTGGCCACTGATTTAAGGAACCTGCGTTGTCGCTGATAGTCACTTGTGACTGTGTGATGGCTAGCTAATCTTGGCTGTCAACTTGACACACCCGGGAAATGGTAACCTCAATTGAGCGCTTGCCTCAATTTGCTTTCAGGGAGATTTGTGGAGGGCATGGTCTTAATTGACAGTTGATGTGGGAGGACCCAGCCCACTGTGAGTGGTGCCGCCTCTGGGGAAGCCAGCAAGCAGCTTTTTCCTTCTTGACTCTGTTTTGTTCCTGACTCCAGGTTCCTGCCTTGGCTTCCCTTAGTGATGCGCTATAAATTGTAATAAACCATTTCCTTCCCAAATTGCTTTTGGTCAGTGTTTTATCGTAGCAACAGAGAAATAAACTGGAACAGCCTTAAGAAGTCAAGGTCAGTAATTCCCTGAGCTCTCACCTGTGACGGTAAACCCAACGCCCCTCTTTAAAGGCTAGAACATTTCCTGTGATGGTACATTATTGAGTATAAAAAAGAAGATATTGGCAACCTCATGCTTTACTACTCCTTATTTTAACCACTTACAATTTTGTTAAATTATTACAGCTTGAATAGAAAGCCCTATGCCTTCAGCTAGCAGCAACTTAACCAGATTCTGTTCTATCCACACATGCGATTTATTAATGTGGGTATGTTTCAATTTGTAACAGCAATTAAAGCTTCTAAAACTTAAAAAAAAAACATATCGTCTCTGTTTGACCATAAAAATATTTACTGTTTGAAATTGTTTTGAAGAATTTCAAGACCTAGAGGAAAAAAGACCCCGAGTGGCTGAGAAGGAAAGAGCTCAAATCACCGCTGCAAACAGAAACATCAGTGAGCACAGAAACTTGTGGCGCACACTCGACATGCACTGGATTGCATCTGTATTTTGGTTATGAGAAAGCAGGGGAAGACTTGGCATGGGGAGACCCGTCGGTAGGCAGGCATTCAAAACTTACAAGCCATGTGGAGACTAATAAATCAGAGCATTAAAGCCAGTAAAAGATAACAGAATCCTGAAATCTTTGATTTCTTTTTGATGGTCTCTGGGTGATTTTCCTCTTCAGGGTAGAGGATTGTGAGCAGCAGTCCATTTTTCAGGTAGCTGCATGTTCCTGGACAGTGTGTGTCACCCCCTGAGAATGAGATAGTTCTTTCTGGTCACAGCCTCCCTCAGACTAGCATTTCCATCAGGACTTTGATGTCTGCTGCCCCAGCTAGTGTGGTCGCAGTAGATGTGGTTAGCTCTGTGTGTATCTGGTGTAGAGTCACAGAACTGAAAGTCATAGGTTGTTAGTGATTACTCATGTAGGTCGGTGTCTGGGCTCCTCCGCGCCACGGATACAGGCGTGGTACATGCACTCGTTTCGGTGGAGGCATGTGTGAGCAAGTGAGTGTTTTGTGGGTAGAGTCCCTGTGGTCCTAACAGTGTGGTTTCAAACCAGATTGTGACTTTGTAGAAGGTGGGATCTTTTCAGAAGGAAGAGTAAGGACAGAGAGCTATCTGGGTTGTCTCCCCACCATGCTCCTGCTGGGTCTTTGTAAATACATCTCCCCACACAGTTTCAAGGTGACCTAACTACTTTCTCTAGGTCCACATGCCTCGCCTTCTTTTTCCCTAGGCTGTCATCAATCATCTCTCGTTGCGGCAACTGAAGAACCAGGCTCATTTAAAGTATGTCTCCGCATAGTTCTGTCTGAGGTAGCCTCGACTGACTTTGACTGTTTGCAGAGTGGGTGCTCAAGACTGTCAGTGAATGCTGGTGAGGGACGGGTCCTTCAGGAGATGCCTTCGAGCATTCGTGTGTGGGTGGAGGAGAACGAACAGTGAGACAGTGGCATCTGATCTCACCACATGTCCATTTATAAGAAAAGCTTTTTATCTTTCTTATACACAAACCCACACACATATCCCGACGAGTGCCACTTGCATGTCAGGATGACAGCGTTTCCACTAATGTGTGGAAATGTATCTGAAAGAAACTGAAGGGTGTCTAGCATTTCCGGTGACAGGGTACATTCGCAGATGGCTCGTTAGTCTGTTCCGGCAACCGTTCTGTTTGTGGCACTTTTGTCGCATTGATGCTTTCTTTGATGGTTAGATTGCCCCAGACACTCTGCCAATCACTCAGACATAAAATCTGAAGATAACGTGGCTAGTAGAAGGTTAGCATAGGCTACTATTTGGGCCCTGTAGAAAGTTCTGTTTCTGAGGAACCATTACAGCGGCTGTCTTCATTTTTACAGAGGACCAACTCAGGCAGACAAGAATCCCGACGCAGGGCATGTGGCTATAGATGTTTAGATGATAGTGTTGTGATTTGAACACTGGAAGCATGGCAGTAAAGCTGAGCCTTCTCCCCAAGAAGCATGTTGTCACTCAGTGCTTATCAGTGGATACCCGGTGATCAGGCTCAGTCCTGCTCGGCTAGACTGAAGGCTGTTTCTGCCTGTTCCAGCTCCTCACTTTCCTCATCTTCCCTTTTAGACCTCCATCCTTTCATTCTAAGCCTGAAGAGTTATTGATGAGATTACACACTAATAAAACAGAACTTCCCTTTATGGAGCCCCTTCTGTATCTACTTTCTGCCATTGCTGGAATGCCATGTGATTGGGTCAATACTTGACTGCCCTGGAAACTATGGGGCTGGGATCATTATGAACTAATTCCTTTTGCAGTGATCTGAAGAAGACCACATATTGGCTTCACGTTTTCTGGTACATGGACCCTGGAAACGTTGTATATTTGGGAACCAGTCGTAGCAAAGGGATAAGAGTCCAGTCTTACATTCTAATTGATCCAAAGACGGAATAATACTGGATTTTCTTTGAGATAGACTTGTATTTTTTCATGAACACTCTGATTTAAGTTGAAATGATTTCAGTCACTCTCATTGAAAAGATTCCCTGCTGCCGGGCAGTGGTGGCGCACGCCTTTAATCCCAGCACTCGGGAGGCAGAGGCAGGCGGATCTCTGTGAGTTCGAGACCAGCCTGGTCTACAGAGCTAGTTCCAGGACAGGCTCCAAAGCCACAGAGAAACCCTGTCTCGAAAAACCAAAAAAAAAAAAAAAAAAAAAGAAAGAAAGAAAAGATTCCCTGCTGGTGTGATATATGAGATGATGGTGATGAATTTATTGGTTGAATAGGTATTTGCCATGTATTGGTCCTCAGGATGAAGTGCTGATTGGTGAGATACCGTGGTTTTCCAGGCTGATAAAGTTCCTGGTTTCCTGAAGTTTATGTGTTTGTCCAAAGAGGCTAAAGTGATGAAGAAGGAGGAGAAAGAAGAGGAAGAGAAAGAGGAAAAGGAAAAAGAAGGAGGAGGAGGTGGAGGAGAAGGAAGAGAAGGAGGAGGAAGAGGAGGAAGAGGGGGAGAAGGGGGAGGAGGAAGAAAAGAAGTAGAAGAAGAAGTAGAAGTAAAAGAAGCAGAAGCAGAAGCAGAAGCAGCAGAAGAAGCAGAAGCAGCAGAAGCAGAAGCAGCAGAAGCAGAAGCAGAAGCAGAAGCAGAAGCAGAAGCAGAAGCAGAAGCAGAAGCAGAAGAAGAAGAAGAAGAAGAAGAAGAAGAAGAAGAAGAAGAAGAAGAAGAAACATTGAAGAGAACAGCACAATTCTGAAATGCAGAGATAAGGCCCTTGTTGGTTGTGTGGTCTGGGAATTTTTCTTTGAGGAAGGGACATTAACAATGAGGTCTCAGTAGCCAAAAGCAAGTGGCCTGGCAAGTTCTGAGTTCTGAAATATTTATTCCTCACAAAGGAGTAGTGAATACAGAGTGTTTAAGAAGAAGTAAATCAGTCCTGTGTGTTTGAGGTGGTCATGGGTCTGCAGGGGGTTGGCTTAGGAACGAAGGGGTGAGTGTGAATATGTGCTGTGTCAGACAGTGTGGCAGTCTTCCCCAGAAAGACATCTGTAGTGAGCTTCGTTGTTGACTGTCACAAACAATGACATGAAGACTTCTTAATCATAGACAACTGTGGAGATCCCATGAAAAGTTGGAAGGCAGAGCTGCCACCCGGCAACCCCACTTCTGAAGATGTTGTTCAACCAAATTCAAAGTGCTCCCTCTGGCCCATGCTCCTTCGTTATGATGTCATCTCCAGCAGCCGAGGAGGTTGATACCTTCCGCATGGAGGTGGTTTCCAGTCTCCGTATCTCACACCTGTATGGAGAGCATGCTAACCCCACTCCATCTTGAAATATTTTTATTTAGGAGGTTGGAGTGGAGACCTCTTGTTTCCAGATGCTGCTGGCTGAGACTGCTGGTGTCGCTGGCTGTGAGGCTGAGAACACCATGATGTGTCACCAACTGGTAACTGTCGTGTCTGTGTTCCAGTCCTCTTTGCAATGCCAGAGAGCCCAACAGAGAAGAGCCCGTGGGAGGGAGGGGATTCTGAGTCCCTGGGCTGGCCCTGCTTGCCCTAGGTTGGTTGTGTGGTAAGAAGTGTGATGTTGGGAACTTTTTCATCTCACTGTCTGAGGAAAAGGAGTTGAACTTTTAAGGAGAATCAGTGTGATACAATTCAAAGCTCTGACTTCACTAAATCCTGTATTTTCATTTCTGGGCCTGGGATTTACATATATTATGATTTCAACCAAAGGACCGATCTCATAAACATACTTTTCTTTCCCCACCACAATGGCAGACTTTCAATCACATTGTTTTCACAAGAAGCTGTGGGAAGTAGTTTGTATGAATAATTATAATTATATAGATTCCACAAAATTTTTTGTGTGCCAAGTAAAATGATTTTTACTCTACCGATTTCCAAAGGACTTGGTAAGCATACTAACAGTTTTGTGGGTTTTAATTTGCAATCTTGTCACAGGTGAGGGAGATGGTATTTGGAATATACATTTCAAGTTGCAATACACTGTTAATAGACAGACAAGATTTCTTTATGTTTGAGAGCATTTCTCATTGCTGTGGCCAAACACCTGACCAGAAGCAACTTAAAGGAGGGAGGATTGATTTGGGCTCAGAGTTGGAGGGTCGAGAAGGCCTGGCCCTAGGAATGGGTTGTGGTGTAAATGGCAGGAATGTGTGGCTTCTTGCTTTCATCTCTGTGGACCCAGAATCAGGGGCTGAGGTCAGGGAGTGAGGTTAGCCTATAAAACCTTAAGACCTGGCAACCCACGTTTTCCTGCTCGTCTCTACATCCTAAAATTTTTACAACTTTCTTAAACACAGCCCACCATCTGGGAAGTAAATGTTGAACCACATGAACTGGAGGAAGACATTTCAGCTAGAAACAGTGCCATTCCAAAAGAACAGGAAAGACTATAAAGGGCTGAGACAGGATCGGTGACACCTTTTACACTGGCTAAGACACAGGGCTACTAACTAGCATATTTGTTATTTTACTAGGACATTTAACTATGCCTAATTTACTAAGACGTTTATTTGCTCACATAGATATCCTAATCAAATGACCTATGAAGTTCTTAGTGGGATCATTTAGTACTCCAGCCTAGGCAATCCATGAATATCTCAGAAGGGAAAGGAGTTACGACAAAGCCATCTCTGAGCTATCATACTTTGGAACCCTAAAATGGTGTCTGTCTCAAGAGGAGAGTCTTGAAATGTGTTTACAGATGGAAAATGGAGACTTCTGCTACCCGGGTGCTTCTTTTTTATGTGTGCGTCCTACCTTCCCATTCTTTCCAACATCCTCTTCCCACCAATGGATAACTACGGATGTGTAAGCTTGGGGTAGTGTTTACGCTCCTTGGCCACAGCACCGTCGGTATGGCATCAAGCAATTGCTTCACAAGTGGTTGTGGACAGAGTCTTAGTTCTCTTGTTTCTGCAATAAAATACCTCGGTTGAATCAGCTTAAAGGAGCAAGGGGCTATTTTGCCTCGCAGTTCCTGGGCACAGTCCATTATGGTGGGGAAGTCACAATGACAGGGGTTTGAGCTGGTGGATTGTGTGGCATCTACTGTCAGGAAAAAGAGAAAGGAATGTGTCTGCCTAGCTAGCTTCCTTCTTTTTGTGCAATCCCAGACCCAAGCCAGGGAGTGGTGCTGCCTCCTTGAGGGTGGCTCTTCCTGCCTCAGACATTTTAGGTTGGGTGTTTACCAACCTCGACCATCAAGATGACCCCTCACAGATGTGCCCAAAGGTTAAGCTAGTTAAAATAATCCTCACGGTTGTCTTTGGAAGTTTGTCTCCTATGAGTTGCAGATTCCCGTCAATGTGGCAAGGTTAAACATGGCAGATAGAATCAGTCCTGTTGTCCTCTGGGCTCACAGCGTATAATTTCAGAGAGGTTCACGCAGGCGCTCCTGGTGTCTTGGTCATCTCTTGGTGGCTGCCCTCTCTTTGGGTCAATTTTTACAATGAGGACTCATTAATAAACTTCATAGTTTATATTCTTATTGGCTGGTGAATAGAAATTGGGATATATTCTCAGTTATTATCACATTTTCAAGTAGCGTTTATTACCATGCAGACAGCTTGCTGGAATTGCTGCGTTTCTGTTTTCTCTATTGGTCGAGAGCAGACTATCTTAATCTTTCCTCCTCTTCCTCTCCCTCCCTCTCCCTTCCTCTGTTCCTCTCCCCTTCTCCCTCTCTCTGTTTTATCATAGTGTCTTTCATTTGCTCAGAGTAGTTGCTAAGCTCCTCCTCAGCTAGACTCAGCCCCTTTTTTATTATATTTCCCCTAAACATGCTTTATGTTAATACAAGAAGAACTTAGTTTTGATCGACAAGTTATAGGCATGATAAACTGGTTCCATTAAAGTCACCTTTCTTAAATCTTGGATCTGTATTGTTTTCTTTCTCTGTCTTGTGACATTCCCATAGTCTGTCCTTCTCCAGGGAAATTGTTCCTGCTCTTAACTGAACAAAAATTAGAATAATTAGTAGAATGGAAGAAAGACAGCAAAGAGAAGCCAACGGTCTCAATATCTTCTGAGTGTGTCCATTTAACGGCCCTGTGTGAAATTCCCCATGAAAAGTTTATCCTGATTGAATTCTAATTGCAGTTAGCATCTCTTACCACAAGTTTCAGGATGATAGGATATTGATTTTGCTTCTTTGTTTTATTTCTGCATGAACTTAGAGAAACATCAACAAGGTCTCAAATCAATAGAGCGTCTTCTCAGTGTACACCGCTGGTGATTCGGGAGCAGCTAGAGCCCACGTGCGGCTCGTTTAAGAATTCCTCTTAGCAGCCGAACATTGCCTGCCTGAAGAGGGCTCAGACTGGAGACTCCTTATTGGCTTATAGGTTAAGGGTTTTTGTTTTTTAGCTTTGTTTTTGATTTGTGATGAGGCTTTGGGTGGACATGCTGGAATCCTAGCTTGCATTGGGGGATGGAGAGATGGCTCAGCAGTTAAGACCACTGACTACTCTTGCAGAGGATCTGAGTTCAGTCCTGTCTCCTCACAACCACCCTGAAATTCAAATTCCAGTGGATCTGATGACCTTTTCTGTCATCTTTAGACCCTTCATGCATGTGGTACATACACATACACACATACAAACGTGTATATGCATAAAATAAAAACGAAAACATAAGAAATCCTAATTTCAGTGTATTTTCTTATCTATAACAGACGTTTCAGGGGAAAATAGTTATTATATTTCATACTTTGGTTCTGTGACAAGCATCTTAACAGTAATAATTTTCAGCATATTAAATACTGATTTTAATATTTTACAATGTGAGGAACACACTGAGGAACGAGGAGAACTCATCCCTGAGGTAGTGTGGTGAGGTTAGAGAATATTCTCTCCTATTTTGATAGTGAAAGAGTGTAATTTTCCCAACTTTAAATCTGTTACCATGGAGTTCTGCACGGCGGTAAATTCTGCACATCATATTCATTAGCAGCTGATTATATTTGAGAAAAAAATTCAAATTTACTTTGAAAACATAAAGATACAAAGGAAAGTATATTTTAGCTCTTTACTTCATTAATAATCCAATTTGCAGTCTTAAAAACAGACCAGCATTTTCTTCCAAGTAAAGCTGGCAGGCATTTCTGCTTGTACAAAGTATACTGTGTGAAATCCTTGCTGGTGGTTTTGTGAACACAAGCAGGACCCTTACCTTCAGAGAACTGCTTTTGAGGATTCGGTGGCATGGCCATTCAGGATGCACATGATCACTTACATTTCTTGATGTGTCATGGGGTCACTACAGCCCATGTTATGAGCGTGAGCCTTCTGGCTGGGTCACCGTCCAGCAAAGGTTTTGTTTCTGATTTTGCTTAATGAGTGATATTTTATTCAAATTTGTTTTTATTATTTGACTTTGACAAAGTTGGCTATATTTAGAAGCTCTTTTTAACAACAAGAAAACAACAATAGAACCAAAAAGAAGAAACACACATATATTCAATTCCATAGAATCATTGTACTGAAATGGAAATCCACTATAAATTACAGAGAGACATGATATCCTAGCCCTGATCACTCTCTCCTTTTCAACATGAGAACCAAATATTAAGCTATAGTAAACTCACAGATGGTTTCCTACATAAACATCTATGCATGTCTGTGGGACAAAGCACACTGATAATTAACGTATGTAACTTATATGGGTCAAAACAATCTCACGGGTCAAAGAACCTTTGGGTATTTGATTTTCTCCTTATATGAAGCTGTGTGGAATGCACTGTTGTAGGAAAGGGAAGGCCAACCCCTCCTTTGGGTGTCAGAAAAGCTGGAATGTGCTGTTTAGTCCAAGCATCTCATCTTACATGGCAGCTCCTTAGAAGTTTAAGCTCCTGTCATGTGGAAATCTCAGCGTGTTACTGTAGAAGTCCAGAGACTGTGAGCCACTGGCAAGTCTCCAGGGTGAGCTTTCCTTTTTCTCGTGATTGGATAAGAAACCATACCACCTGAAGAAAGGTCTGATGGCTTTCCTTCCCCTCTAGCGTGACTTTTGTGAGATGGTGTTGAGGCATGTCGCTAGGAAGGATGCCCCTCCCTTTAAAAGGTCATTGGGAAGGAATGATTGACAAGGGGATGAACTACTGAAGCCAATGAGGTTTCTATTTTGGGGGAAAATCTGCAAAGATGGGGGATTGTAAGAATCAGGCCCCATTATCTGCTTGCCTGCTGGGTAGTGAAAGGACAGAAAGGAAGCAGGTTGTAGAGGTTTGAGAGTTTTCTTTTAGGCCTGAGTTTGGTCTTTGCTGGAAATGAACCCATAGAAATGAGCGGCGAGTGAAAGAATATCAGGAGATTCAGAAGCAGCTCCTCTGGCAGGCTGTGATCAGGGACCTGCTGGAGGGGAGGGGATGGGGATCTCGGAGAGCACCTCAGTCTTGGAATGCTGATGGATATGGTTTTGGGAAACTGCCGGGACGCTTCAAAATGGTATAGCCGTGGCCAACACTCTTCTCGGTGCCATCCAGAGTTCCTAGACGTATATTAATGGTGTCTGGTACCAAGCTTGGGAAAAACTAACCACATCAGCAAAGCCAGTTAATAATATTTCATAGTGTTTTTCTTTTGTTTGTTTTTTCGTCTTGAATTCTGAGAAAAATGTATTTTTGTCTAGGTCAAATCTCATCTTATTTAGATAATTTTCCTGGCCATTGTGTGTAATGGACTTCTCATTTTATCCTTTGCTAAGTTCAGCGCCTTAGGGCGAGTTGGAACAGGATTCAGTTCTAGTGTCTTTACAAGTTTTTATGGCTTACACTGGCGAGCAGTCTGGAGACTCAGTAAAACAACTGGCAGGAAAAATTAGGATTTTTTTTTTCCTAGGGAGATTAGTGGCTACTTTGATTTTTTTTTTCCACACTGCGCCTCTGGCCTTAATAAAAACCAAATGAAAACATCAAGCAAAGATCTAGCTTCGGCACTGGCAGCTTTGTGCCGCAGCCAGGACTACTACCATAGATCAGATACTACACTTCTTTCAATAGTTGACAAATTCATTCATTAGGTCGCTTAATAAGCCCATCTACAATGTTCTAGGCATGGGGTATGATTACACAAACAAACAAACAAACCCTTAACTGCCATCCAGTATCTATCTCATGTCTTAGGAGGAGTAGGGGGTGTGTCCATGGAAGCCCCACAGTGGGTCAAATGGGGTGGCCGCTGTCCCTGAGCAGGGAGGATTTTGGTGGAACAATAGTGGTTTCCTGTGTTGATTGAGCAGGAAAGTACATTTCAAATAGAGAAAAGAGAAAATGTATAAAAGCAGGAAACAGCTAGACACGCTCACACATGGTAACGGGCTTGAGGCGTCGGAGTATGAGGCTTGGGGCCAGGGGTCTGTAGTGCAGCGGGGAACAACCCTGGAGAAGGAGGAAAGGCCGGCACACCCCAACCATCCCACTCATTGTGTTTTGCTCTAAGCCGTTTGGGATCGTGGAACCAATGAAGGATGTCAGAGCAGAGGGTGCTGTGACAGTGGCTATGTTCTGGAAAGATTACTTGAACAGCAACAGAGAATCATGGCTAAAAGAATCTCAAGCTGGAGGCAAGTGGAGAATGTGGAAAGAAAATTAGATAACCCCGGGGAAAGTTAAAGCTACGCCATGCCCACCTTTGCAAACTACTCCACACTTGGTCTCTCGACCAGTGAAGAGGGTGGTGGAGAAGCACGCGGCAGAGTCGGGATGGTGAGCCTGCCAGGTTTGAGAGGCTTCAGAACATGGTGAAGCTGTCTTTTCACTTGCCCAGAGCGGGCACACCTGTGTGCCAAACAGAACCGAAAAGGCCAACTTGAACTATTAGCACCATTTGCGTTGTCTGGTCAAGCCTAGCTACTGCATGCATTATTAGATTTCTTACCCAGGAGTTCTTAGCACAAGAGCAATGTCTGGATGCATGGAGGATAATGAATAATTAGAAGACCATGATATTAATGCGAGTAATTAGTTCGGTGGGTTTTCAAGGTCTGAGGATGCTATGAAGCTGAGCACATACATCAATTAGATGCTGCTGGTGTTCTCCATATGCTAACAGAGGAGAGGTACTGACCACAGGTACCACAGGGTCCAGACTCATTTGTTCTCTTCCATAACAACAAAACTCAAACCCGGACAGATTATAGCTCCGTAAAGGCTCGCTTTACACAAAGCTTGATTCTGCTCATGAGTATGGCTTACATACCACCTCTGTATGAAGAACAACCTTCAAGTATCTTCTAAAATTTCTTGGTAATTTTCCCCATTATTTAACTAATGTGTTAAAGCCTTCATTCTCTCTTGAAGGCAAAGTTGCCTCTTAGAATCCCAGACCCAGCAAGAAGCAGCCCTAGTCTTCCTGGGCCTCTCTGTAGTGGAAACAATGACAGGATGGGAGGCACATTCGGGTTCATTAGCTAAAGGGAAGGCAATGAAGTCGGCCCATGTAAGGGGTTTCCAGGTCATGGGTAGTAGAGAGTTAGAGACATCTAGGCCTGAGCAGAGGTAGCAATTGGCTGGATCAAATAAGCTTCCCTTTGGGACAGAGGGAAACTCATGCTGGGAAAGAGACTCGAGTTACCAGCTGGACTGAACACTTCAAAAGCATCCCTGCAGGACTGGGATACTGATTAGGATGGGATGATTGACAGCTTGCCTTGGGTAATAGGATTGGCATATACAACAGCCAAACACCTCCTTATATTTACTGAGAAACTCACTGCTTCATAGTACATATATGACATATTTTATATACCCCCAACATTCTTTCTTATGTAGCCCTAAAACCTCGTGTATGCTACGGCTGTTTCACTAAGTTGGCATAGCTGGCCTTGAAATCCTTCTACGTAGTCTAAGCAGGCCTTGAACTTATGGTCCTCCTGCCTCAGCCTCCAGAGTAGCTCAGTTCACAGACTGTAGTGATGTTGATTCTTGGTTTATGTTTTCATTGATTTATTTTTGTTATACAGGTGATTAAGAAAATACCTTTGATGTCCCTCCTTTTTTTTTTAATGAAAGAGAAAATATTTAGCAGTGGTAACAGGGGTTGAAAGAGTAAGGGCCACCCACCAAGAATAGCCCAGGGAAGAGCAGGGTGGCTGAAAGTGAACAGTTCAGGAGTTCAGCTGATTGGTGGTGACGAGGGCACGATTAAACATTTGAACATGCTCTGGTTATATGGTTAGATATTTTGAAATGCGGGGCTAGAAGAAGTGGGCAGAGAGAGAGAGAGAGAGAGAGAGAGAGAGAGAGAGAGAGAGCGAGCCACTACATTAAACTATGCATATAATGAAAGATAATTGAGTTCTATAAAGTCAGATGAGATAGATCTGATCACACATAGATCAATACTGATGTTTAACAGAAAATTCCATCAAAAAGACATCACACTGAAACTTACAAGGGCCAGTGCCAATGTGCAGGAGGAAGTCAGAGGATGTATTCGCAAGGGGGATACTCAGTCCACTTCAGGCAGTTTTTGATGCTGATACCTATTATTTGGGTCTCTTAAAAACCGAAGCTTTTTGCTACCATTAGCTTGGCTTTCCCATTACATTTTATGTCTTTGGCAAACCTTTATTTACTTTGAAGTGCCTATGGCATCAGGTACAATATCACAGATCTAAATGATAAGAACAAACCGATAAGGGTCAGCGCTTGTTTTGGAATTTTGATCTTCTTATGTTTATCCATAAACAGCCATGATCAATGGCAGGGGCTTTCCTTTTCCAATATATTTAGTGTTTTTGAAAAACATTCTATTTTCTTTCTTTTAGACTTGATTTTTTTTCCTCCTGGCTAAAATAGGCAGTTAGACAAAGCCTCCTCTAATACTTTTGCAATTTTATGTTTCAATAGCTGTATTATAATTTAAACGTTATTTTAATCATTTTAATTATAAATATATGTTCATTGTGGCATTGTCAGAAGATACTGCAAATATAAAAGAAAGCAATCTTTTCTTTCCTGGCAGTCATAAAATTGTCATACGCATTTCCTTCTTTGATGCTAATTTACATAAGACACGTCTAAGTACTTAACTTTTTATTTGTTTTATAAAATAGATAATTCTGTACATGATGTGTTGAAATCATTATATTTTCCCTGAATGATTTTTGTCATGGGTTCCTTCCAAGTATTTATAGCCATATCTTAATCTTTGGATGCTTGATCTGTTTTCCAGAAGAGCATATGAAATTTCAACAATAGAACCATATTGATGGAGCTTCAGGTTGGGTCTGGTTCAGGCTCATTTCCTACTGCACTGGAATGCAGAAGCTCAGTCACGTGGTTCCCAAACCAGCGCTTGGGCTGTTGTGCAAAGAAAAAGGTGCTTTCGTGCACAGGGCGGTGAGAGAGGATGCTGGAGGAGTTCTTTTAGAAAAGGAAACGAAACAACTAACACATTTCTGAGGATGTTTGTGCTGTTCACATCTGTGGAAATGTAAAGATAGAGAAACACAAAAATAAAAACAAGAAAAACCTTAAAAATACCAACTTTTGCCCATTGTAATGACAACCACTAAATGTTTTCCTGAGCTCTTCAAGAACCAGAGGTGTCAGGGAAAGGCCTGCTCAGCCTTTCTTTCTTTCTTTCTTTCTTTCTTTCTTTCTTTCTTTCTTTCTTTCTTTCTTTCTTTCTTTCTTCTTTCTTTCTTTCTTTCTTTCGCTATAAAGTTTTCAGAAACACTTTGTCAATATTTAATAAAACTAAACACAAGTCCCTTAATGGCCTTCTTCCTGGAAATTCAACTGGCCTGTTTTGAGACAGACTAGCAGAAGAACCTGGAAAGGGGTGAGAGAAGACGTTCTCAGATACTGTGACTGACACAGGAAAAATAGATCTAAGTAGCAAAGTGGGGCAACTTGCAAGAGAAGCAAGGTGGATTGCCTCCAGATGTTAGCATTTATCCCGCCCTGCACATATCCCAGCATAGTAGTTAGTATTCCTTTAAAGATTCTAAGCACTGTGAGTGTACGTGTTTATATGTTTGCTTGTTGTATGTCTGCGTGCATATGTACATACATGAGGTCATACATATGAAGGTCAGACAGCTTGCTGGAGTTGATTCTCCTCTTCCATCATGTTGATACTGGGGATCAAACTCAGGTCAGTGGGCTTAGCTGCAGGCATCTTTTACCCATTGAGTCATCATACCGGCCTCCTGGCTCCTTTTTAAAGAAATATTCTGATAAACACTCCTATCTTTAAGTCTGTTCAAAACGCAAGCACAGAGGACACCAACGTTTTAGCCAGTTATCGGAGTATTTTTCCAGGTAAGGAGCTGGTTAACCAGGCTGCGTAGCAGATAAACGTGTTGGTGTGAGGGTTCTTGTTGGGGTGGGAAACCCTGGGTCTGTACATTCGATGTCATCCCGTGGTGCTGAACTGATTTATTACCTAGTGGAAATATCTCTTTATACCTCAGGACAGGCTTGGTGTCAGGAAGGACGAGCAAAACAGGATAGGATAGAGCCCAGAGCTCTAGGAGTGTTTGGGACAATGAGGATGGAGGGTGAGTATGCTTTATGGTTGAGGTGGCTCTTGGGGTCTGTTCACCCCATGGATACAGGGAGTAGGGAGGCAGTGGCCTCCTAGGTCTTAGCTTCAGGTGGGCCCCTGAAGCTAAGTATTAGAGCAGGTTTTCTGAATGGGCATGTGTGCTGTGTGTGTCATCGTGTTATTATCCGGGACAATGTCAGGTCCAGTTGGATCCTCTATGTTTCTGGGCTCAGAATAGGAAACATGCTAGTGTCGGGTCTTCTGTGGGGGTGGGGACCCCTGAATTAAGTCACTGTACTAATTTCCTTAGGCTGTTGTAATAGGTTATTCCCAAATGGGTCACTTAACACAATCTACTCTGTCTCATGATACCTCTGGAGTTTGGAAATTTGAATTTGAGCAGGGCAGTGTTCTCTTCTAGCTTCTGACAGAGGCTGGGCTCTAACGTCATGACCATCCCTCATCCCTCAACCCTCACATCCATGTCTGTGTTTACATGTGTTTTCCCTGTGATGCAACTTTTTACAAGGGCCCTGGTGATGGGGTCAGGATACACCCCACTCTGGTATGATTTCGTCTTACCTCCTACCCCAATTAAATGTACAAAATTCTTGTTTCCAGGTAACGCTGCAGGTATCAGAGGACAGGACTCCCAAAGGGTAGCTCAACCCATTCCATGTTACTGGAAGCCTCTTATGTGGCCTGCTTGGGGGTGCTAGGAGGAGTTGAGAAATGTTCCAGAACACATTTCTCCAGATGTAAGGCCAGAGGGGAGAGTATTGATCACTCAGCACAATGCAGAGCTCTGTGTGGACAAGCAAAGGCCATCGCCGAGCCACAGCCAGCAGCTTGCTTGTGCTCTATATTTAAAAGGAACAACATCTTCTATAGAAATGGACCCATAAAAATTCAGTTTGTATAGACAGTACTTTTAGAGAATATAACAGCAATGACTAAGGACAAAGCCCCGAAATACAAGATTGACCTCACGGTGGAAGAGACTCAAGGTGCTTGGTAATAAAGCCACAAGGGCACTCTGTACTTCCCACATGGTTCAGGTTCCTCTCCAGGTCCTCAGGGAAGAGACACTCTATCCTAAGTGGGAGAGGCCAGAGTGCCTTTTAAGTATAATTATCAAAAGAATATATCTGAAGGATGTGGTGGCACATACTTTTAATTCCAGCACTCAGGAGACAGAGGTAGGTGGATCTCTGGGAGTTGAGGTCAGACAGGGCTACCGTGATAGGCAATACAACCTATTTCAAACAACAAACAGAAAGGCAAAAAGTATATGAGAATGCTTCATGTCAATGCATGAATTTGTATCTTAACCTGCACCAAATCTGTATCTGCATGCTTATCCAGAACTGTATGTATGTATGCATGTATATATGTATACACACATATATCCATCATTGTGTGTGTGTGTGTGCATATGTGTACTTGTGCATGTGGAAGCCAGAAGTCAACGCTGGGCGTCATCCTCAATGGTTCGGTTTCTTTTGAGCAGGGTGTCTCCCTGACCCTATAGCTCACTGATTGGTCTGGACTGGCTGGCCAGTGAGCTCTAGGGATCTCATGTTTTTAACCTCCCCAGTGCTGGTATTACAGACATGTACTGCTGTGTTAGGCTTGTATGTGGGTGTTGAGATTGACCCAGGTCTTCACGCTTGTGTAGAAAAGCACTTTACCAAGTGAGCTGTGCTTCCAGTCCTTCCTGCCCTCACCTTATCTATGCACCTGCATTTACCTGACTGCCTCTGCATCTGCCCCTATATCTTCATCTCTGTCTCTTTGAGTTGCAGTTCAAGGTATCATTAACCAAAACGTCTTTATCTTTTGAAACTCTTCTGTGGCATTTTTATCAGCTGCTATATTTGGTTTGTGGCCCAGAACTGGTACCTTTCCCAACTTTTAAGTCTGCTTCTATAATCCCAGATATAAAGTGTGTAATCCAATCCCAGCCCCAACTCCTTCATTGTCAATGCTTTCGCAAACTGCTTCTTTCTGAAAACACGACATATCTTACAAAATTAATGCCGTTATTCTTGAAGAAACAGAAGGAGAGGCAGAAAGTACTCATAGAAGCATACACACACACACACACACACACACACACACACACACACCCCTCAATTTCTTGAATGTGGATCCAAGATCAGGGCAATCCTAGCAGCAAGACTACTGAGGCATGGTAGTTATACTAAGACCAAAAATGCCTTTAATGATGGTGGCCTTTGCTGCTTCACTGGGAACACTTGTATATTATTTACTGTACTTGAAACATCACCACTGTGATGGTGGTCTCAGGTCCCACTTGATGGGATGTGGAGACTTTGTATCACATTCACGTTTGCACGGCCCATCCAAACAGAGCCTACAAATCTAACTGAGACTGTACAACTCCAGAAACAAGGAGTAGGATTTGGACAAAGTATTGTGGGAAAGACTTTGGGGTAAGGGAGTAAAATTTGGGTGTCAGGGAAGCTCACTGAGTACAGAGCACAGAATTGCTAGTTATAATGGTAAGTACGGAGGATGTGTCCATAGCTGGTCATTACACATGTGTACGTCCAACTGGGCATCTGAAAGTGAGCACAGAGTTCACAGATCTAGAAGGGAGAATTGCTCACCAGAGTACTGCAGGGGTTCATGCATTAGGAAGCAGCCCCTGTATGCTCTGAAGATACACGCAAGGACAGTGCAAACTGAACCTGAGTTTTCAGTGCCAGGGTCTCATTGTTGAGGCTCAATCACAGTACGGTACTCTTGGAACCTGTGCTATCTTTCCCAGCCTGTGTTTCCACTCATCTCCTTTGCACATGCTTACTCTGTTCTCAGGGTTTTACAGGAGGGCAGACGGGCTGACTAGTCTTGTACCCTCTGCGACAGACTTATCTATTCCTTTACAAACCCGTTTCATAGGGTGTGTTCACAATCTGCTCTAGCTCCATCAAGCCTCTTGCCCATTGGATGCTTGGAAGAATTTTCTCTACTTTGGAATGATAATCGCTCTTCTGCTTTGGACTTTGTGAGTCTCACATCAATGAAGAAACAAAAGGAGTTAGGGACTGCCACGCCTATTAAACATGAGACAGGAGTGGTGTCTTCCGGGTCTCAGTGGTACTCGCCCATCATGCTGACTCTTACATTCCATTTTGCTTCCTGCGACCTGTCTGAGGCCTCCCGCATTTCTGTTGCTTTGGCTTTCATTCATATTTCTGAATAAATATTTCTGAATAAGGCAGTCTGAGGGTTGCCACACATGCTTACTTTGTTGGTAACAACCTAAGAAGAGATGTGTTTAGAATACCCAAGACTCTTTGCTGAACTCACGAGAAGTCTCTGCAGTCTAGCAGTGGGAAGCGTGTTTGATTTTCCTGGAAAGCGAGTAAGGACTGTGGTTTCCTTTGTGGATAAGCTCATATACTCCAGCTCTGTCCAGTTTACTGCCCCATAGGATGCCTGGATGAATACTCTTTATTTTGTAATGATAATTGCTCTTCTGTTTGTATTTTTCCCCAGTTCTAAGCCAGCAGATCCCATTTGATGGAAAGTTAGACAAGGAAGGAAAACATTTCTAAGATTGAAATTTTACTACCAAAAGTAAAGTAAGATCCTCATTTACAATCCAAAAATATTTTCTTCAACTTCAATGTCACTTTGGGCCATGGGGTCCTTCAGATCACCAATGCCATCCACGGGAGGGGAGTAGCATGAGGCAGGAGAGTGGGGAGGTTATCTAGGTGTTTGCTCCTCGAGAAGCTTGAGTGGGGTGGGCCGCTGTCACGGACGCTGAACATTCTCCTGCCCTGAAACATTCAGGGGTAAAAACCTAAAAGCTGCCAAAGCCACAGAGATTTCTATAGCAAGAGTAAGAGGTGTTTGGAGTAGATTTAATGTCAGCAATAACACAAATCTCTCCCACAGCACCAGTGAGGAGAGCTAGCTGATGATATAGAGAATTTATGACCTGGGGGACCATTTATGTCAAATAAAATTAGAAAATGCAGGCGCTACTTTGGGATTTTGGAAAACTTTAGTGTTCAATTCCCAATGTCAAACTCTTGAAATAAAGAAAGTGTCATTCCACAAAGAAACAATGGATGAATGTGTGCCCACGAAATAGAGCCAGGAGAGAGAATATTGAAAACAGAAATGTCACCCTTTGGGACTATGAAAATTCAGCTTCTTCTGGAATAGTCACACACCCACCTGGATGTATAAGGCTCCTTAGTCATCTTGGTCAACTTTTCTTCCAGCCTGTGATGGTGATATATAATGCTAGATATTATTAATTGAGCTTTTTCCACTCTGCTGAGGGTGATGCTTTCCACACCACTTTTGTCTTATCTCCACCATCATTTTATCAGGTCTAGTTTCTCTTTCACAGAAGATTAAGCAGCAGATTATAGATGTACCTGGCTCAAGGTCGCAGCTCATAGTGCTTTTGAAGCTGGAATTTAGAACCAGAAGAAATAAATTCAACGCCTGGACTTTTCCTAGAATTCAATGTGATACTCCAGCAACTGTTGGGAGATAAAGACTTTTTCTAGAGGGTAAACATGGAGAAAAAAGTTTGTCAGGAGAGTATGATAAGCAAGGGGAAGGAGGTGATGCCTATTAGGATGTGAAATGGTATGGGAGAGGAAACTGGAATTTTACTCAGCTAAGTTACGCTGGTAAAAGAGACTCTTGAGAAGAATGCGCACTTTCCTCCTGAAACACTCGGGAAGGTGTTATGTATAAAGGTGGAGGTGAAGAAGCAGAACTGAAAGCTGAAGGAGGCTGATGCTTTGGTCACCGTGGGGAAAGGAGTTGACAGATTTCCAATGTGGAAGAGGGAACAGCGGACAAACAGAAGGCTGGCCTGGGTGAATGATGGTCCATGATACATGTGTTAGTCTTGAGATGACAAATATCCCAAGCCCTTGATACAAATATATTTGCCAGCTCCTGTCTGGGACTGGGGAAATCTAGGTAATAGGAAAGCACTGATTCTGGAAAAGAGAATCTGTAAGACTTTCTATCAAGGACTTCCTCGGGACCAGCCTCATCCTTATCCTTTCCATCAGGCAACCAGAGAAACCCAGGCATTGGTCTTCTCAGTTTCTGCTTCTGCATGGGCAGCGTATATATCAGCTTTTAATCACTCTATTATTTTTCATGGGTTTGAGAATTCTGACAAAATGTTCAATATAGATTAGTTGTGACAAGGTATCAGGAAGGAATAAAATATGGCTGATTCATTACAAGAAGGCAATTTTCCTCATATACTCTTGAGTGTCATATGAGCCAAGTGTACTCATGTGCATACATTCACACATGTGTACACATATGTATACAAATATGCACATATATTTTCATATGCACAATACAATTTATGTATCTATACAAATATATACATATATACACATACATGCATATATATGTATGTATATACATATATAGGTTATAATGCAGTGTGTTAGAAAATTATATAAGAAATTAAAATGGATGTTGTACATACATTTTTAATTCTTTGTTATTTATTTATTGATCTTATTCTTTGAGAAATTCTTATATGCATTTAATGTACTTTGTCATGTCAATCCCCGACTTCACTTCCAACTCCTCCCAGAGTCTACCCACCAACACTTGTTGGTTCCCAGCTGCTCAGCCCCAAAATAACCACACAGAAACTGTATTAACTAAATCACTGCTTGGCCCAGTAGCTCTAGCTTCTTGTTGACTAACTCTTACATCTTAATTTAACCAATTTCTATTAATCTGTGTTTCGCTACGTGACTGTGGCTTACCAGGTAATGTTCTGGCAACTGTCTCCAGTGGGGCTACATGGCTTCTCTTCGCTCCACCTTCTTTCTCCCAGCATTCAGTTTAATTTTCCCCGCCTAGCTCTACTCTGCCCTATCAGGCCAAGCCAGTTTCTTTATTTACCAATGGCATTCACAGCATTCAGAGGGAAATTTCTGCTTCAACAAGTCTTCCAAGTCTCCTCAGCTGGAGTGGGACTTTGGGGGCCCCTCCCCAACCTATGCTGAGTGAAGCAATCAAGTTATAGTAAGAGTATTGGGGGCAGCTGTCAAAGTTTGCTCAACTCACATTCTTGTTATTCACTCTAAGACCCCAGCCCACACAACAGTACTGCCCACATTTGAGATGCATCTTCCCACCTCAATAAATCCAATGCAGAAACTCCCTCATAGACATGCCCTGATGTCATTCTAGATCCTGCAAGTTGACAACACTGGTTAACACAGTCTCATATCTATTACCTCTTTTTTCTTGTTTGTTACCCACTATCAGGACACCACGCTATTTGACAGACTCAGAGTATTAGTGACAATACTGGTGTGCATTCCCCATAGCCGGAGAGACACTGTTTTATGGAAACTTCCTTAGGAGGAATAGGAAGACTGTCTGGGGGTCCTGGTAGATTGGTGTGGAACGATAGTGTTGGTGGTCGTGGTGGGTGTCCACAGAGAGAACAGCAGCAGGGCTTCTGAGTATATCTCATTTACTGGACTGAACTGCATAGATTTGGGGTCTCAGGACAAAGGAAAGTGCAGGTCTGTATGCCACGTGCCTAAATTTTATAAATGATGAGGCAGACTGAACAACATGTTAAATAAAAGATGCTTCATCATCATTTCTTGACAAAATGATCCTTAGAATGTCACATTTGGGAAGTATGCCCTAGGCTATGGTTTTTGTGTGATTAATGGTGACAAATATGACTGAACCTCATGATTATTGCATGTCTGAGCATCCCAGTGGCAGGCTGGTGGCACTTGACAAGTCCTAGGAGGCATGTGTGCCTCTCACATTTGCTGTGTCGATGCTGTTCTCATGACCTAGGTTAATCAGAAATTTAGATTGTTTTTCCCCGTGAAGATTTTTTTTTTTGACAAAGTCTGTTTCTATTGAGAACAATTTTGTAAAGAGTTAAAAATTGCAATTTAATTCTGGGTTCACAGTCTGAAGGTATCTTGCTTAACATGTAAATGAAGAGCATAAACTAGAAAATTGTGATTATTTAGAATTTTAAATAAGTCGTATCATAGAACAATTCAAAATTACCCACTAAATTAAATGCAAAGAATAAATCACAGATGAGAAAAATTAAATAGAACAAATGCAATTATTTTAATAAAACTGAACTCAGAAAACGTAATGTTTTAATTAACTTGTACTTAATTGCTTAAAAAGTTTAGACCTATATGAATGTCCTTGAGTGTTCTTAAAACTGTTTAAATTTTTGAGTTTAAATGGTTTAAGTAATTTAAATAATCTCTTACTGCAGGGCATTTCTTAGCTACCATGTCCAATGTATGTTGTAGGCAATGAGCAAGAACATGGTTTCCCATCTCTGTCAGAAGATTCCCCTCTGCTTTACAAGACATGATCTCATAAATGTGGCATGTGGAGGTAGCACTTCACAGTGTTACTCCCCCCCCCCATGTTTTGCTGAGTGGTTTTGCTGTTTCCCTTCTCCTTAAATCTCCAAAATTTTGTCTACCTTACAGGTGGGCAGAAACACATCCCAGAAGCCATCATGGTTTTAAAACTGATTGATACCTGTTTTAAGATTTTGGGGCTATAAATATGGAGAGGATGGAGCAGACTTGCCTGTCTGCCCATGTGTGTTATTGGCCTGTGAGGTTGTGAGATGCAGGGCCTGGGGTAGGAGGGGTCCATTCTGGTTCCTATTTTGTTAGCAGAGTATCCTGGAATCGGAACAGACAAGAACAGGTGTCCAAGTTTTTCATTTGATGACTGTGTTATTAGCAGAACCAGGAAGACACCGCATCTTTACTGAAGAGATCAAACTTTAGAAAGATGGATGGTGACTAGGCATGAAACATTAGGGTCTTTCTTTTTTAAAAATTTTAGGATTAGGAAGTCCATGGTTTTTGTTTGTTTTTTCTTTTTCTTTTTTCTTTTTAATTTATTTATTAAGGATTTCTGCCTCCTCCCCGCAACCGCCTCCCATTTCCCTCCCCCTCCCCCGATCAAGTCACCCTCCCTCATCTGCTCGAAGAGCAATCAGGGTTCCCTGACCTGTGGGAAGCCCAAGGACCGCCCACCTCTATCCAGGTCTAGTAAGGTGAGCATCCAAACTGCCTAGGCTCCCCCAAAGCCAGTACGTGCAGTAGGATCAAAAACCCACTGCCATTGTTCCTGAGTTCTCAGTATTCCTCATTGTCCTCTATGTTCAGCGAGTCCGGATTTATCCCATGCTTTTTCAGACCCAGGCCAGCTGGCCTTGGTGAGTTCCTGATAGAACATCCCCATTGTCTCAGTGTGTGGGTGTACCCCTCGCGGTCCTGAGGTCCTTGCTCGTGCTCCGTCTCCTTCTGCTCCTGATTTGGACCTTGTTTTTTCTTTTAACCAGTGTCCTAGACAAGGTTCTATTGCTGTGAAGAGACATAATGCCCAGAAAATTTCCATAAAAGGAAGCACTTAATTGGGGTTTGTTTACAGTTTAGAAATGTAGTCCATTGTTATCATGACAGGAAGCATGGTGGCATGCACACAGACATGGTGCTGGAGAAAGAGCAGGCAGTAGGAAGCAAGAGAGCGACTGGGCTTGGCTTGAGTATCTGAAGCCTCAAAGTCCATCCCTGGTGACAGACTTCCTCCAAAAGTCCACATCTTCTAGTCTCTCTCAAGTAGCATCCTCCCTAATGACTAAACATTCAAATATTTCAGTTTATTGGGGGTGGAGGGTGTTCCTATTCAAACTATAAAACTAGCAAACTGTAAAAATTGATTCTCAGTTTCTTCAGTAAGGATATAATGATGTGTTCTGTGTTATTCTGCGTGGGTATTCCCAAAAGCCCAGATTTCTGATTGTCTCATATTTAAATTTTATTTCCAGTCACTGACCCGCAGCTGTTGTTCTAACGATGAAAAACAGGAGTAAATTACAAACACGGACATATTAGTGTTTAGAGAACCAGAAAGGTTTGCTTGCCAAGCTGGTTAGACATAAACAGGAGACAAATTAAGTCCTGGATGTGTTTTTCTACACCGTGGACAATGATTAATCTGGGCTGAGCAGAAGTTCCAATCTGTGCCGGTTTTATCTGTTTTTGCGCACTTTGTTACTCATCTGTGGCACGTGTACAAGAATTTCTTTCCCTTCTTGTCCAGATGAATTGTTTTATGGTAATGATTTCAGATAAAGAATTTCTTAAAGGAGTCATCTTCACTCTGCAAGATACACCGTTCAACCACTGTGCCCAGAAGCCTTCCAAACAGCGGATGGTGAGCAATGATTCATCAGTAGATTTTGAAAGCAACAATATGGTTTTGAAAATTTTAAAATATCATTTTATGAATTATCCACGTTAAAGATCTTTTTTTTTTATAAAAAAGTACCCAGTGTTCCTTTTCTGTGTGGAGAGAACTCCTCAGAGCTTTGTCAAGTGATCAATAAGACTCAACTTTATTTTCTTCTTTTCTTAACCTACTTATCCAGAATCTTAGAATATGAAAGAGATCCTCGTGATTTTAATAGTGGGTGAAAAGGAGGCTTAGATAGAGATGATTATACTGATAAATATAAAACCCCTTCGTTTTGAATTAAGAAAGCAAACATTATTGGGATGAAGTGTCTGGATGGTCACAGCATATTCCATAATTCATAAAATGTGCTCTGCTTTGTAGACTTGGAAGCTGAGGCGATTTTTATTGTTCTTGCTTACTGTCAGGATTTAGGATTTCAAGTGTCATGTTTCATTCTCTGTCTGAAAAGACATCAGGCAGATTTTCTTTCTTTTCTTCCCTTTTCTTTTTCGTTCTTTCTTTTTCTTTTTGGTTGTTTTTTGGTATCACTTTCTTTTCCAAGGAGGTACTGTATAATCACCGAACTCCTCTGTAATTACATGGCGAAGACTATGTAAATACGTAATTATGTTCATGCAGATTACTTGATAATTATACTTCCAGTTACTAAGTAATGAAGTGAATAATCACCCCGCACCTTGAAGCTGGAGACGGTCGGCTCAGGCTTTGTTGTGTTAGGGAAGGAAGCTGGGTAACCCCTCCAAGGGCACATGGTACGGACATTCTCAACAGTCGTGTGTGTATGCTGCACGACATGGTTATTTTTGTCTTATAAGATGAACTGGTGCTCCCTTTTGAAGGAGGGTGTCCTCCTCCTTACAGAAAGAGCCCCATATCTCTTGGAGGAAAGGCTGAACCTGACTTTTGTGTATGCCACACAGGGATACTAGAAAGGTCTCACTCAGGATAGCCTTGCTAGGACAAAAATAACAAGAGGAAAAGGAAAACATGTATTTCAAGCTTTATCAGGGAGACATGGAACACATAATTATTAATCTCCATCTAGAAAACAGCTTCTTTAGTCAACAATGATGCTTTGCTTTCTGTTTAGTTTACCCACAGTGCTAATTAGCCAAGATGTCTTTGGTTATACATTATACTTCTTTCCGAGACTCAATTCTACCATCAACTCTTCTTATTCCCTCTGTGGGCTTCTTCCTCAGCACAAACTCTACCACACTGCCTATGTTTTTGCTGTAGCTGGTCTTTACTTAGTGTCTTTCCCACCTGGTTCTTGTTCTGATGGTCTTCTATTCTGTATTTACAAGGGCCATCCCAGGCAGAGTACAAACAGTTAGTTTATCTCTGGAGAATGAAATTAATCCAAAGAGAGACATTTAATGTGTTAGTTAAATGATAGATTTATGAGTTCCAAAATGGTTGCTTTGGGTTGTTTGTTCGTCTTGTGGTGCATGGATGAATATCTGTAATGGACACTTGCAAAAATTCCACAGCACTGCACACCTGGGAACAGAAGAAAGCGAACGAGAACCAACAATAGCCACCTTCAAGGTTTACTTTTCTCGGTGTTCGTTGCCTTTGATTTTGGGAGTCGATAAAGTTTAGCTAAAAGAATGTGGCATTTCACCTTAGAAAGTTTATTATCAAAAAGCCAACAGGTTAGCCACCCACCCACCCAGCCAACCAAATAATGAAATGACCACCCAATCAAACAGCTAGCTAATCAATCAAGCAAACACTCCCCAGACAATGGCAACAATCCCAGGATTGGTGAAGATATGGAGAAAAAGGAAACTTTATACAAAGATAGCAAGAATGTGAATTAGTATAGCCACCATAAAAATCAATGTGGAGGTTCAAAGTAGAGTGACCAAATGAGATCAGTGTGTGGTACCCGTGTATCCATGCTTACTGCTGGGCTAGTCACAATAACCAAGCTATGGATATGTGTGTGTGTGTAATAGAGAATTACTCATCCATGAATAGGAATGAAATATTGTCATTTGTAGAAAAATAGACAGAACTTCAGGCATTGTGTTGAGCAAAACAAGCCAAGCACAGGAACACCAGTACTACATGCATTCCCTCAAATGCAGGCGTTAAAAAAACAAAAACAAAGCAAAACAAAACAAAACAAAAAAACCCTACCTGAGAACGGAAGAGCGCTGCATTGTGAAAAGCAGTTGCCCCTTTCATTCTTTCTCTGAGCATTTCATACATGTCAAGAATGAAATATGATCATATCTTCTCCCTCACTTTCCCTCGCCAACATCCTGGAACCCTCCCAATGCATGTCCTTCTCTCAACTGTGTTTCTCCTCCTCTTCTCCCCTCTTTCTTTTACCCTTAGTTCTTATATTCTAGAGCTGCCTACACATACTGTGTGGAGCCTTCCAGCTGGAGCATGAGAAACCTAGTGGCTCCCCTTCAAAAGAGGGTGTGTCTTCCCCCTCAGTGGCTGCCAACTGCCAGCTCCGCTTCAGTTAGAGGTGGGGTCCCACTAGTATCTCCCCAACCCATTTCATCATCTCGGCCAGCTTTGGCTCACGCAGATCGTATGTAGGGAACCACAGCTGCTCTGAGTTCATGAACACAATTGCCATGTCATCTCCAGAAGACAGCGTTCCACAGCACGTCTCTCTGATCTCCAGCTCTTAACATTCATTCCAAATCCTCTTTCACCGTGTTCCTTGGTGGGGCACTGATAAAGAGGTCCCATTTAGGGCTGAAGATCCAAATACATAACGGTTAATATTCAAGTATAAAATATCTGAAAGAAAATATGCTTAAATTACTGTTAGAAAAAATGATTCCTACTAATTGAGATGGTAACAAAATTGGGTGTTTTATAGTCTCATTAGTTTTCTCCCCTCTTACATCATTTTGTTCCTTATATGCAATTATATTATTTTTCGTATCTATACTATCTGTGCTTTAGTTTGTTAATTTTTGAAAAGACTACTTAATCTGTACACACTTATTTGAAAAAAATCGTCAAGATATATTGTAACTATAATAATGCCAAAATATAGACTAGTATAAGTATGTATCTTATATATATACACACACATATATACACACATTCCTTGTACTTTCAAGAATGGATGTTGACCTTTGATTCCTGCGTATAGATGGCTGTGTTTGTCTAAACAGTATAACTGACCAGCATGTCTCTCAGCAGAGGCACCGAGGTCAACAGGTAGGAGAAAAGTTCTGGGTTCTAGGCGAAAAGTCGCTGATCTGTGAGTGACCAGCAGTGCGTGAGTCCTCACAATGGCTTTTTAAGTCTGCTGTCTTTATCCTAATTGTTGCTGTGATTTCCAGGAAGTGTGTTTGGTGGGATTAGTGACCTTCAGCATCCCCTGGTATGCTGTTGCCAGTGTGTCCTGAGGTAGAGAGCGACCCAGAGCCCCTCTGACTCAGAACCGCAGCTCATTTAGAGAGGGGGATGTAATACACAGATAGACTTGGGCACTTTTACAGATGTGATAAGCCTCTTATCTCCATTACTGGGGATGTAAGCTCTGTCTTAGCATTAATTCTCCCGCCTGCTTCTGGGCTAAGAAGGGAATTCAGTTCTATAACAGATTCCTGACAAATCCAGGTTATAAAATGCAATGACAAGATCTTCATCCCTGTAATCCACGTGTGAGAACTATGAAGTGGTCAGCAAAGATGGTCTTTCCTGCTGAGCGTGCCAGCCGTGGCCCTTACCTGTGACTGTCCCTGCCGTTCCAGATGGCTGGAGTCTTCTTAGGGCAGGCAAGTTGCTTTCAATCAAACTCTAAGATAAAAATAGCATTCTTGTCCTTGGCCAAACTCTCTGGTGCTTCTTCAGAACCAGGACACAGTACTGGCACAGGCTTTCGGTAGTTAGGGGGAAATGTCAAAATGTGGAACTCGGTCTGTTTCTGCCCTTGATTGACCAGCCATTGTGTGTAGACTCACTTAAGAACTGTAGGGCACTTGCCTTTACTTTCCTCTTATCAGTTGACCCTACTTTTTGTCTTCTTTTCTAAGCACTAGACAGGTTTTGCCCATGACAATTTTGGTTATTGTGCAGATGGGGTCTTCAAATGCTGGAGGAGGGAAAGAAGTTCCATTCTTCCCAGAGCTAAAGATGAAAGGCCTGAGAACGTCCATGGCATGATTTGAATATACAATCACAGTGCTCACTGCCAAGTTCAGAGGCAGCTTGTCCTTTGCTCACTCAAATGCCTTGAGGAAATGTCTCGTGCGGCAACTCTCTATGAGTGATGCATGAAGTTTCGCAACGTCCTGCAGACCCTTGGGAAAGGGGGGGAATCTCCTAGGAAAATGACTCCATTAACTTGAATCAGGGATTTATTATGGGCCCAGAGAACTTGAAAATCCCAAGAAACATTAACAGAATGAGCCACATGTGAGAGACTTTTTAGGGGGAAAGGATCCCTGGTTTTAAACAGATAGTTGTTCTACAAAGGCTGAAAGCATTCTGTAGTAACGTTCTGCCTCATGTTTTATTTCTGATTAGTTGAAATAATAGACATCAGAATGCTTGGACATGATCCTGGGCATGTATACATTATTAGTACTTAGGTAGAAATAGCTGTGTGTCTATATATGTGCTTGCATGTATGCATGCATGTGTATATGCACATGTGTGTCTGTATGTGCATGTTTGCATGTGTGTTGGGGGATTACTGGCATAAGAACATCACTTTATTTTTGCACAAGATATCACTGTACGTACTGAGTGCCATTTACTTGTTGTAGGATTCCCCTCTATATGCTGTGAATATCTTTTATTACCATTGGTTAATAAAGAAGCTGCCTTGGCCAATGGCAGGGCAGAATAGAACTAGGTGAGAAAACTAAACTGAATGCTGGGAGAACGAAGGCAGAGCCAGGCAGATGCCATGTAGCTGCTGAAGGAGAAAGATGTCAGAACCTTACCAGTAGGCCACAGACTTGTGGTGATACACAGATGAATAGAAATGGGTTAATTTAATATGTAAGAGCTAGTTAGGAATATGCCTGGACCATTGGCCATTGTAATTAATATAGTTTCTGTGTGATTATTTGGGTCTGGGCAGCTGGGAAACTAAAAAGTCTCTGTTTACATTAACTATTCTACTGTCTATTTAATGCTTTTAGTTTACTGATTACCTCTGATGAAGATTAGACAAGAAAGATCTGTGGTTGAACATAAATCATGTGTTTGAATATAAAACATTACTCATCATTAGACACATGATTTATGACAGTTATTTCTATTTGTTTTTATATTGTAAATATTTTTTTATTTAGAAATTTGTATTATTCCTTTCTTAAAACAACAAAAATCCCATTTCCATGTACACCAGCTAGTTGACTGGCATACTAGTTAACGTCAACTAACTAGCATACAGGTGAATGGGATGAGCAAGCTTTTGGTGGCACACAGTGACTTTACACTTAATGACTTCAGTGTTAGCCGAACCTCAAAGCTGCATCAGTCAGGGCAGCCCAGGTTGCCATAGTGACAAATTGCTCTGATATCTAATCCTAAAGCATGAGTGGTTGTTTTTCCTTTTCCTCCACACTAGAATGAGAACATGGTGTCAGCATGATCCTTGTTCTGAGTCACCTCCAGATATGCATGCTCCGTCATCTGGGAGGCTATCCATCACAGGGACACCAACCGTGACTGTTGAAGGGGAACCAACACATGGCACTGCATGTCCTGTATTCAACTGCGTCATGCTGCCTTTTTTTAGTAGATGTTGTAAATCTATAAAGAGGTCACTGCGGGGAAGAAGGACAGTATGCATGGTGTGGGAGAATGGTCTGTATTCTGTCAATTATGTTTTAAATAAACGCTGATTGGCCAGGCAGGAAGTATAGGTGGGACAACAAGACAGGAAGTAGAGGCAGGTTAAGGAGAATAGAATTCTGGAAAGAGGATGCAGTCCTTGCCCAGCCACAGAAGAAGCAAGATGTGACTGCCTTGCTGAAAAAGGTACTGAGCCATGTGACTGACGTAGATAAGAATAATGGGCTAATATAAGTTGTAAGAGTTAATACAAAGCCTGAGCTAATGGGCCAATCAGTTTATAGTTAATGTAGACCTCTGTGTGATTTCTTTGGGACTTAACAATTGTGGGAACCGGGCAGGACAGAAAACTCAGTCAACACATGCACATCTGGAGAGGGGAGCTGGGATATGCAACGATTGCAGAGGACTGCCTTTGTGCATTTTGGAAGTGGGATCGCTATGGATGAGAGAATTTAAGTAACTGGGTTGTCCTAGCTTCATCTTGTTGCTATGACAGAACACCATGGCTGTGCTTGCTGGTTGAGTCATTCAGGAAGAGGGAGTTTCAATTGAGAAAACGTCCCCATCAGTGGTTCATTTTCTTGAATAATTATTGATGTGGGGTGGCCTGGCTTACTCCGGGAAGTGCCCCTCTTGGACTGGAGGCTCTGGATGCCATCAGAGCAGCCAAGAAGGCCATGAAGGACAAACCAACCAGCAGCATTCCTTCATGGCCTCTGTATCCATTCCTGCCTCCAGGTTTCTGCCCTGACTACCCTGAATGATGGATTATAAGTTACACATTGAAGTAAACCTTTTCCCTTTCAAGTTGCTTGTGGCCCTAATGTTTTGTCACAGCCCTAGAAACGCTAACTAATGACCATACATAACTTCATGGAGGAATGGTTTTATTTTAACGTATGGTCACAGCCCATCATTGAAAGACACCAGGAGCAGAGTGAAAGGAAGAATGGAAAGGCAAACCCATGGAGCAGAGTTGCTTGCTGCCTTGCTCACAAGCCTATGTTTAGGTATCTTTCTACTACATCCTTAGACCACCTGCCCAGAAAACACAATTGGCCCCACCCTCTTACCTCAGTTCACAGCCTACATCAAGACGGTTGCCAACAGACATGCCCTTAGGCCGATCTGATCTGTGCAGCTCTTAATTGAGACTTCCTTCTTGGAAGACTCTAGGCTGCGGCTAACTGACAGTTAAAGGTGACAAGGGCAAAGTGTATAAGGTCCTTTTGAAAAGAGATACTTCTCTAATATTAATAATTGTTGGAACATGTGAAAATATCACCAGACTCCACGCTGATCTCCTGACCCTGAGATAGGTAAGAGGCTGGTAAGCTGTTCAGACTTTGAATGGAGCATGCTTTGAGATTTCCCTGTTACGCGTGAATGGGTAGCCCCTTTTCATTCTCAGTCCCTCACAGGCAGCTCTGTAGCCAGGGGTGGTAGGCAGCCTACCTCAGCTGAGTCTTGGTGTTCTTCCTGTAGGTGAGGTCACTGGGCCAAAGGACTTCTATCTACAAGGACAGCTGGTGATCTGTTTACTGGTCAGCTAAACTCCCCAGATTGTGTCTTTGTGTTCATAGGTGAGCGCAATGCTTGGTGACGCCATTTGGAGCGTACACTCATTTGCAGCCCGCTGTGAGCTGAAGACAAAATGTCTTCTGTGGGTAATTCATTCCTCCACTGGTGGTGCTTTATGGGATGATGGTTGCACCTGCAGGAAGTGGGGCCTTGATGGAGGAAGGGGGTCCCTGAGGCCATGCCTTGGTGCGCTCTCTTTTTCCTGAGTGGGAATGTAAGCCTCTGAGCCAGGCATCGATCCTTCCCTTCCTGCTGACACAGCTTCTCTGCCATGTTGGACTGTGCACCTATGGAACTTTAATCCAAATGTATCTTCTTTCCTTTAATTTGCTTTTGCTGAAACGTTGTAGCACAGCAACCCAGAAGTGGCCCAAGACACAGTCTCCACAGGGCTCCTCCCCTCAGAACTCAGGTCTCTCCTAGCCGCACGGCATCCCATGTAACCTAAAGCATGGTTGAAAGAGTGCCTCAAAATAATCAAATAATCTCAAAATAATCCCTGTCATGTGGTGGTTTATAAACAGAACCAAAATTAGGCAGCTTCTGGAAGTATTTAAGGTTAGTGGTAAATAGTGTCCTGTTTAATTAATGAATCCTGTCTATCTTACTGTATCATGCTGCATGCTAGAGGCCTGCAAAATAAGATAGACTTATCTTTCTTTTCTGTCTGCATGTCTTTGAGACAGGGAGGGTCTCTACACATCCCTGACTGTTTTGGAACTTACGTTGTAACCGAGGCTGGCTGCTAATTTTCAATCCCCTGCCTCACACTCCTGAGGATGGGATTACAGACCAGTTGACAATGTACGTTTAAGAATCTGTTTGCCACATATAAACTCAGAAACTTTTCTCAGAGTTACTGTTGGTTAGTAAAGTAAAATTACCTTTTGTTTGAAAGATATAAGCTTTAGCACAGCGGGAAAGCAGTTCTGAGAAAATACCACAATGCACAGATACACAGCCACCCTATACCACACACACCCCTCTTCTATTATCCTCCAGATTCTCAAGGCTTAGTTGAAGCATACCCGTGATGGCAATGAAGTAGACTAGAGATGACACATTTAAACAAACATCATGTATTTGGATCATTTTTTTTTAACTGAAAAATCTAACAGGACTGATAGAGAATGATTTTCATTCTCTGCACATTCTTTTCCCCAAAGTTTCTGTTAAACCTGAACATCCTGAGAGTTGATTTCCCTGACTCTGGTTAGAAATAGTGAGTCCTTTCCGCATTCCAGGGTCTCCAAAGGGCCTTACCTTGGGCCTCACTGCCTGGACTAGCAGAGAATATGGCGAGCTCACTGGACTGCACAGGAGGGCTCCAATTTACCTTGCATTAGAGTTAAGACATTTGTGAGCCCACGGAGTAGGGCATGCCATAGAAAGCTCAGTATGGACCAACAGACGGCATGACAGGCTGCTTCTCAAACATGGCTGTCCTCTTATGGATTAGGCAGAAGGCTCAAGAATGTTCTTCCTCCCAACCACCACCACCTACAATATATTTCTCAAAGCAATAGTGCTAGTAGGCAATTGGGAAGACTTTTAAAAACGGAAAACACACTTTATACAAACATGTTCCATAGCAGTAAACTAGAATATCCATACAAACACTTTAAGGTCAGGATTGGATAATAGTAAGTAAAGAAATAAAAGTGCTTTTAAAGTTTAAAATACTAAATAGTAATTTGCATTTGAATTGGTGTTTTATTTCTGGTTTGGGCTTTAAATCTCTTTAGAGGATATTCCCTTTGATTGTGAGCAAAATGTATCTTGTTCAACATAAGTGGCCACCAAAGAAGCTAAAATCTACTAAAGTAAGAAAATCTACCGTGCATACAAAACCATCTTTTTTGAGCCAATGCACATGGAAGTTGGGTTAGTACTGTGCTAATCAAGCCTACGTTCCCATGCCTGTTATCTCCAGAGCATGCTGCAGTTCACAAGGGGAGCATCTGTGCTTCCGTCAGCTCTGTGATAATATCTGAAGATCAGCAGGAAGTTATAGACGAGTTGACCAAGTCTAAAAGAAGTCAAATGACCAACAAAGGTAGAGATGGCTATGCCGGCTGCTGGTCCAGCCCATAGCTGTACTCACACTTGGTCTTGTGTTAGGAAAGTGAGGATAGCCCAGGAGCTTCATGACCTAGAGACTGTGTGCGTTTTGTTCTCCTATTGTGATTTAGTCCTTGCTGATCCAGAGAACACGCAGGCATGCTCCCATTCCCATTTCCCCTAGCTGTATGGGCTGAAACATCTTTGAGAGGAAAGATTCTTGGAGGAGGTGATGGCTCTGGCAGGTTTTCATCCCATCAGTGATTTTATCATCAGGTTACTTCGTTGAAAGATGTCTTTTAGACTCCAACATCCAGGAAATCAGAAAGTATCTCATCTGTCAATGAAACATGTAATTCAGCACACCACTTGGAAACACCCCTGACGAAGTGTATTAATTGTATTTAAAGATGGGAAACAACTTAACTTTCAGGGGAAAGGTCAAGCTGAGGCAGAACTTTCAGCTAGTTCTTTTCCTTTTTTGGCCTGTCCTAGCACACCTCCTTCTCAGGTCACTTTATGCCCCTCCTTACAGTGGCCTATGACATGTCCATGCTAGATGTGCAGTTGAGATTGGGATGAAGAAGAGCCGAGTGGAGCTCATCTCCCTGAAAGTAAAGAGCAGAAAGACGAAGGTGATGACTTCAGGAGTTTGCTAGGGAGCATGGTCACAGCATACTCCGTCAGTCTGGCTATTGATGGAGTCAGGATATCAGTCAGCCTTGGGTCTGTGCAAAAATGTGTGTCTCTGATGGGATGACCCAATAATGCTCCACCTGATTCTGTTCCAGATGATAAAGAACAGCCCAGAAATCAAATTCTAGTACCACATGGAATAGACACAGTCAAGACTAGGGCACCAAGGCTAGTTTTTCTAGAAGAGCTAACGTATTCCCAGAGGAGAATTTGGGTGGGCTTTTCTCGGTGGCCCCAGCACCTGTTGTCATCATTTAGAGCAATGTAGGGGTAAAACTTTACAAAGTAAGCTAGTACCTCAAATGTACAATTTTATGGGAGACAGAATCAGAAAGGAACACAGTAGCAACTATGCTTCCTGACTCCCCACAACTGAAAAGAGGCTGCAAGAAAGATTGCAATCAATTATAAAACACAAGACCTTAGTAGTTTTTGTATGTATCAATTATATTTCTATGACACTACATGGGTACTTTTTGAGTTTCAACGTTGAACATAGTAGCCCCAATCATGAGAAATACTTGCCCATTTTTCAGATTGTGTGGATAGATGGAGCTACTGGAGTTTGGCTTTCCTATGGTTTCTGTGAAGATGTGATTCATACTGAGATAGCCCAAGTGGAAACTAAGGCACATACCATATAGGGTTGTACTCACATTGGAACATGTGTACCTTGTGTTAAAGGCACTAACTGTAAGGATTCTGATGGTTTGTCTGCACACATAGCCCTTCAACATGATTGTTTTCTGCAATTAGAGGTGATACCCCGGGACCACTTTGTCCCTTTCGGGTCATCTTGTCCCTCCAATAGCCTTTTGGATGGTAGGATAACAAATTTCAATGGTTCAGTTAAAGTGCACTAGGCCAAATGGTTCATAATAGTCAAGAAAGACAAAAGAAAATTGTCTTGATTGTCAGTCTTCTTAAAAAAACCTCTAAATTCTTAGATGAGAAAACGAGTAAGTATGAGGGTGCCTGGAGGAGGAGATGGTGTTGGAGTGGCTGCTGATTGCTGTCCGTCTAGGATATCACTGCCCGGGAGCAGCAGTGACCCTGTGCAAATGAGACTGCTGCTCTGACTTAGCATAAAGTCGTCTCTCACGGTGGTAGCATCCTAAGTAGGACGGGTCTTGAAATGAGGGTCAGTTCCACTCTTAGGAATCACGCCAGCTCTTAGGCTAACTGCACAGAGTTGGCATAGAAAGATTAAGTCACTTTGTGCAATTGAATTAGGACTCCTATTGTGATCAGAACAATCCCTTCCATCCCTTTAATCAGAAAGCTACTTTATGCATATTGGGATGATCTGTGCTTTCAACTCTTTCTTCCAGAGGAAGAAACAAAGAAAAGAAATATGAGTCGGCTTACCCATTCTGCATGACGTGCGAGCTCTGCATCGGTACAATTTTAAATACCCTCTTCTCTAGCATGGCCCTGTCATCTATATCACTCAGAAGCCAGGCTAGCCCAGGCAGCCAACGTGAAAGTATGCAGATTAGCGAGAGATTTTTAAAAGCCCCAGAGAGGTGTGATTAATCCTTTGAAAGTGTGAGCCCTTCTGATATGGCAGCTGGACTCCCGGGGGAAGTCACACAGGGTCTGCACACTTGATAAAGACGTGCAAGGTAGACAGCAATGAACTTAATGAGCCAGAAATTATTATTAGAGGAAATTAATACCATCTTCAGGAAATTTGTGGTACTTACCGCGCATTGGAAGGCAGTAAAGGCTCCTTTAAATCATTCTGCCTTTCGTTTTAATTGTACACATTGGCCTTTGTACTTCACCATATGAAGATGATATGTTTCGACCCTGGTTAGAGAAGGGTTTTTAGCTCTGGAACCCAAGCTCCCAGCAACTTCAGGGTGGGTTTCCAAGAGATATGCATGCTGTTTTGATGTTCTTCTTACCAGTGATATTTTTATTTGGGAGTTCTATTTTTGATGACTTCCAAGCATCTTTTTGTGGACTTTCAGCAAGAGAAAGCTCCAGTGGCTACGCTCTGCATCTCTACCGGAACATTACATGACACGAATAGTCTCTGAAGGCTACTTACTCCAGACACACTTCGTGAAGGTGCTGGTATTTGCTAGAGACGACAATACTTCCCTGAGTTAATCACATTTTTCTTCAGGGCTTCTGGGCACCATCTCCACTTTCATATGTGCTTAGAAATGAAGGCTAAGTGTCTTCAGTGGTTAGCTGTGCTGGAGATGGAGGCCACATCATCAGGGTATTCAGTCCCAGGGTGTTTTCTAATGAGGCGTCCCTATTCCACCGTGGCTGATAAACTAGCAAGTGTCATCGTGGTACAGGGTACCACTGGACCTAAAGATAAGGAACAGCTCAGATTTGTCAAAGCATCATTGTGTTTGAGAGATTCAAGGAGCCATTCAAAGTCACATGACTGTAAAGGGTGAAACCAAATTTGCCTTGTTTTTCAATCAGACTTTATTATTAAACTGCTGAGAGAAACAAAATTGGCTAATGGGAAAGGGGATCTAGGAGGAAAGAGAAGGTATGTGGGCATGGGAGGAACGAGCTCAAAGTATATTATGCACGACTGTAGAATGCCTTTATGAACCTCAGTGCCATGTACAATATGTAACAACCAAATGCATGCTAAAATTTATTCATCAATTGATACAAATATTGCTGTACCTGAGCTTTGCCTAAGCTCCAGTTATTCAATCCATTGGGGAGATTGAAATGAGTGTCAATGTACGTCTACATTAGATAGGTATTTTTCTCTTTTGGAAAATAGTTCTTTGCTCTTTTACCTAGAGAGTCACAATGGCAGGCTGGGGAAAGGAGCCACGAGAGGCTTTCTTCCTCAAGCTTGTGCAAGGCTCTGAGAGAGCCAGTGGCTGCTCTCAGCAAACCCTTCATGCCCTCTCCATACTTCCTTTCCTTCAGATGGGAGATGAAGGAGCCCCAACAAATCTTTATCCTCTTCTCACTCTGGGAGAGAGGAGAGCTTACGTCCCCTGAGAGGATACTACTGAGCCCGTTTATTACACAAGTTAATTACTTTCTTCATGAAGGAGGAGATCCACATGGAACGCAACCAAGTTACTTACTAAGGAGTCTGAAGAGTCTTTGTCAAACAGAATTAAGCCAACATATAATTGTCATTTCCTTTATTCTTATGGAAATTGGACATTACCATGTGTATAATTGATCTGCAGGCCAGACACATCAAAGACATGCGTCTATGCATCTATGGGCTCTTGATCTAATTACAAGGGGCTCCATATGTTATTACTCAAAACTTGTTTTTACTTAATTTTTTTTTGTTAAATTAGAAGAAATGCTTTTTATTCCACGCCCTGCCCCTGGCTTCTAATAATCTCTTTCGTTTTTCTCCTCAAATGACCGGAGCGACACTCATCGGCCTCTCGGGGGCCCTTGAACCGAACACTTCTTCTTTCAAAAAATCATCAACACAGGATCTGTTGCCAAGTGGAGAAGCCAATTCTTGTCTCTATGCTGTAGGAAATGTTTTCTTTGCAGCTCTGTTGGCATGGAGGTGAAGGCTGGGAGCTCAATATTGAAATCCCGCTAAGACAGCTGCTGCTGGACGCTGTGTATATCAGGATTAAAGCAAATACATCCAGCAATCAAATTCACAACATTCAGATGCCTGCCCATGACATAGTGTAGATGCAGCCACAAGGATGTCTTGGAAATGTTCAGGCGAAAAAAACTGGTCATCACAAGCAAATCAAATTCCTTTCGTATCAGTACCTTGTACCAAAGTAAGAGAGAGGCTGGAGTGAGAGCTAATTGACCTGGAAATGTCTCAGCTCTGTAAGACCTCAATTGCTGGTGGCAGCATATGCGTGCCGTTTCTTCCGATCATTACAGATTCTTCCATAAAGAGCTTATCGCAAAGAGCAATGCCAGAAAAGTCGAGGGGGAGTTTGGATCCAGCCTGAAATTTTTGAGTTTCTGTAGCATTGGAAACTGTGTGTAGCTCTGTATTTTTATGCATAATGAAAAGGAAAACACGATTCTAATAATGCATGGAGTATTCAGAAAGAAGTAATATGCTATAAAAATGGCAGAATGTTCTCATGAATACACGAAACACTGAAGGTGAGCAGATATTTGTTCTTATAGCTTTCCTTTTTTATTTTGCTGTTTTTGTTTGGAGTAGTGTATGCTTTTAGTAGTTGTTACTAAGGTTTTCATAGATAAGTAAATTAGTATTTTGTCTTCCTGGCCTGACGCTTTAAGGCACTTCCATTTGCAGAAGATTCACAAAGCTGAAATGTGTTACTGGAATCATAGCGGAAGGACTTTAGATTGGGTATATGGTACTTACTGTCTTGGCAGCAGTTATGTGTGTGCAGTTATGTATGTTCTTATGGGTATGTCTGCAAATGTGTCCATATTTGCCTTTGTATATGCGTGTGCATGTATGTTCCTGGAAATGTGTCCACCTTTCTGTTTGTGGGTGCATGCACATGAATGTGTAGGTGAAGAAGAAAAAATAATATGTTCCTTCTGGAACCACATGCCAAAAACAACTTCAATAATAGCTTTTATATGGAAAAATTTGATATTTTATGATTAATTTTAAAAAGATCTGTCATCGATCCACAAATGGATTGCATTGCAAATAGATGTTTTCTATGCAAACTAATTTTAGAATTTTAAATCAATTGTTGCACCAAGTCAATTATGTCTCACCCTCTCGGAACAATTTGTACTTTACAGACCCACAACTTCTGAAATAGAACACTTGACCACCTTTAAAACCCTCCACTAATCTTCATCTCACAAAGCGAATTCATTAGATAGCTCATACCCTTGAAATATAAATTTTTATGTATATGTAGAGGACCAGGATTTGAAGTCTGGTTGTGGGAAAGTTCCCAGATGAGACCACAACTTCCACTATAAAGTCTTCTGAAGAATACTCTTCCTGTGAGGACACAGAGTTGACAAGGAAGTCACCCTTGACCAGCAATGCTGACCTGCAAAGACTTTTGTGTAATCATGAATAGTCAATAGATTCTCAGTGCCTACTAAGCACCCAACACTGCAAATACAAGGAATAAACTTGCCCATTTAATTCCAAACACTTTTGTTCTGAAGAAAGCAAACAAAAGCATTGAATGAGCAAGTCTCATTCCAGTCAACTCTGCTGCTACAGTTTGTGTCAAGGACAACTAAGAATGTTTTCTTTCTGGTAGGCCAAATTGGAATAAAGGGAGTGGGAAGTCAGAGCCCCTCTTTTCCACACACGCTGAGAAGAGACCTACGCACTGTGCACATCCACTGTGTCTCCCTGCTGGGCACAGTTGTGGCATCTCTTTTTATTTTCATGGGAAGGAGACAGGGTCTTACTATGTAGCTCAGGCTGACTTTGAGGCTGGCTGTTAAGACGCCTAGACTGGCATCAAACTCACCATTCTGTCTTTGTCTTCCGAGTGCTGGTGCCAGAGGTGTATGCCACCTCTCCTGGCCTCACTGTCTCTTGTTTGTTCCTCCCTGCATGTGTGTCTTGAGCTTGTTCCTATGGGGCCTACTGGGCTAGGTGCTGGGGATAGAGGTTGGATAACTGCATTCTGGCTATCCTGACTGCATGTGGTAGATTGAATGTGAAATGTCTCCCGTGGGCTTATGTACCTGGACACTTGGTACCCAGCTTGTGATGTTCCTTTGGCAGGTTGATTAGGAAGTAGGGCCTCACTGGAAGAAGGTGGTCGCTTGGGGGTGAGATTTGAAGTTTACTTCCCAACTCTGGTTCCAGCCCCCTCTCTGCTTTCTTATCCACCTCAATTGTTGCAACAGGAAGCCACCTCTGCTGTCATGCTTTCTGGTCCCCCTCTACAAGGTGGACTGTATCCCTTTAAACCCTGATCCCAAATAAATTTCTCCTCCTTGAAATCACTTTAGCCAGGTGTTTAACCACAGTGATAAGGAAAGCAAGAGATGTAAGTTCTGTTACAGGATAATTTTCTGAGTCATGATCTTCTTCTTAGAAGGACACATTTCTCATAGCTTACAAGATGACTACCTCCCATGCCTGGGCACAATTAGAAGTCACCATCTATTGAATTACAGGAAGAGCATTCTAGCATCTGGCTCCCTCTCAAGAGAGACTACAAGAGCCCTGATCCATTGAGCTAGCTTTTCTCTTTGGCTATGCTTCCAATTCCACTTGTGTGTTGTTGGCCTCACTGCGAGTGACAGGTGTCCTGTTCTTATCAGTGTTGTTGCTTCTCCGTGGGGCATCTTCAAGGACATAGCTCTTACTTTCTGGGTGTCAGTGTTCTTCCATATAAGAATGCATTTAAGGAATTCCAGAGAGAGCTTGGTTTCTTGCATCCCCAGCTCATTAACTCCCATCAGAAGGAAGATACAGCCTGCGACACTAAGAGGTCCTACAGAGTGGCATATGTTCCCAGGCTCCCTTCTACATCTGACATGTGTCAGATGCCCACAGATGAGTCTATCTATCCTCACTGAACCCTTTCCCCACCCTTAGGTCAGGTCGGGAAACTACCTGAGTTCAGTCCAGAAAATGAAAGTGAGATAAGATCTTAGAGATATCTTTTCACCCCACATCTTGACAGATGATGAACCGAGTCTTAGGGGGACCCAGCCAACACAACTGCTATCTCTTGAGGACACTTTTGCTTTGCTAAATTTTAATGAAGAGATCAGCGTTTTGAATTATAAAACAATGGGTGGAAATACTTTTAAAAGTATTCTCCTTTCTCTTGTTTCTAAGATCACAAAGAAACACTACTTTTTTTTTTTTTTTGACAATTCAGAGGTGTCATGAACCGCTTGCTATAATCAATAGAATTATCTCGGACAAAGGAGCTGGGTCCCAGCAACAGCTATATCAGCTATAAACTTGAGAATGAAGGCACAATGTTAAACCTTCCTGAGTCTAGGTGTCCTTGCTGCAATATAGGGAACAGCTATCACTACTCATCCTTAAATAATACAATGCGCATGGGAAACTCTCAGGTGCTTGACAGGGAGTAAGTGGGACCATGACAGCTTTGAGTTATGCAGATGCTTCTATTGTAGTTGGAATGCTGATTTGGAATGTTCCCTGCCTTTGGGGGATTCAGCTGGAATCTAGGGTAAGCTTAAAGTTTTCTCATAACCTCTGTTAAATTCTTACTCTTGCTGCATCCTTGACTGCCTTCTGCTTCCATGCTGTCTGCACAGACAGCACCTCACATGGCCGGTGTGCGTCTCTGCATGACCACAGTAAGACAGAATTCCCTGAAGAGCGACGACCTTAGCTGTAGAGGTCCTGACTCCCGTCCTTCCCCACTCATGCTTCCCTTCTTCCAAAACCTGATGTGCCTCTTAGCTACTTCATGTAGGCTTGGAAAGACAAAGTAGACCCTTGGATCTGATAACTGCTCCTTTGAAGAGTAGACGCAAGCAGCAGGGAGTCTTTTCTTTCTCTTTGTCTCCCTGGGATGGCAGAGAATAAGCATTCCCTGGTGTTCCTTCGCGTCTGCCCCTGAGTGTGCTGGATTTCAGTGACTTCATTAAGTTACTCATGCCCTAATTCTTTCACTATCTCCCTCTATTCTACAGGACTCACCTGTTTCTGTAACAAGCTCTAATTTGTTTCAAAATTACCAAGTAGGCATTGGTTAAATACATTTACAGAATATTATCCAAGAACCAAAGCATAATAACCTGAATGTATCTCTAAGTGCAAAAGCAAATGTGAGGAAAGATAATTTTGTGTTTCAAAAATAATTTGGGAAAGATCAGCCCAGTGTCATTAGGCATCTCCCCTGGGAGAATGCATTGGTGCTTATACAGAAATAGCTGTCTCATTTCATGTTAGACACTTTCTTAGAGTTTGAGACTCATACATATAGTGATATTTTATTTATGTTTTAATAAATAAAACTTGCCTAAAGATCAGAATGGCAAAGCTAAACTACCAGAGGTGAGGCAATGATGGCACACACCTTTAATCCAAGGATTTGAGAACAAGAGGCAGATAGATCTCTATGAGTTCAAAGCCACCCTGGGCTACACAGATCAATGCAGAAACAAATTCAGGTGGAGGTGGCTCACACCTAGGACACCCAGTCCTAGGGAGTCACACACCTTTAATCCCAGCACTAAAGGAAATATAAATGGGAGGAGAGAGAAGCTTAGTCTGCTGAGTCTGCTTGATTTGCAGTCAACCAGCCTTGGTAGATAGAAGTAAGGTTTCCGTAGTGGTTTGGCTGCTTTGCTTTCCTGGTTTTCAGGTTGAACTCAAATATCTGTTTGTGGATTTTTATTATTCGTGCTACACACACATGACTATAATGTATTTTGATTAAATCCACCCCACATTCTCTTCAGTTCCTCTGCATCTCCCCTTTTCTTTCCCAGCTTTTTTTTTGTCCAGCCTTAAAACCCATTGTGTCCATTTAGATCTGCTTGTATGTATGTGTATAGGTGTCGGTCCATCTACTGAAGACATTCATAGCCTCTCAGAGACATCACTGAAGCAAGCTGGCTCTCCATCTCCCAGCTGTCCTCAGTTCCAATAGCTTCTTGGCTAAGGGTGGTACCTGATCAGTATATCTTCCATCCATCATGGGAGTTTTACTGGTTGTTTTTGTACAGGTCTTGTGTGCACCATCATTGCTGCTATGAGTTCATGTGTGTACTGCTGAGGTCATGTCCAGCAAACTCTTTTGCTGTGGATGTCTACTACCATTTCCCTTTACAAATGTCTTTGAAAAACATGGGAGTGTGTTTTCAACTGTATTAATCCACAGTTCATCATGAATAAAATCCTTATTGCCTTAAAAAGATTACTTTTTTTTTTAAATGGGCTGTTCTCTGTATTCTGGGTCATCATAAAAAATGTCAAACTCATTATTTTACCCTGTATTGTTGCTTTTTCAAATCTTCCAGTTCCCAAGGCTAGTTATTAAGGTATGATAAACTTTTATGGAAATATTTTTTATATTAAAGAGTATTAAAATATAAATATTGAATATTAAAAATATAAATCAACATTCTTAAGTTACATATATTGTTCAAGGAATTCTTCCACTTGGATACTGCATCTGTCTAGATAGTAATATTTCTAAATAAGCCTGGTTTCCTTGGGCTCTGACTTCCTTATTCACATTTATCAAACAAAATCATCCCAGCTCATATTATAGTCATTCAGAAAGGGTAGCACGTGTTTTTTGATTCTTCCAAATCATTCTAGATGTTTGAACCGAACATGGACCTGATATTATGGAGACAGTTGTCAGGAATGCCGTTTCTTGTACCTTGAGGAGCCAAGTGGCAAGAAGGTCACCCGGGCAAAGCAGAAGGGTCATTGTTCATGGCCATGTAACAGGGAATGGCTCACCCTACATTTGATAATGAGCAAAACTTCTTAATATTTGTTCTTGGAATTTGAAAAATATTCCAATAATACATAATTTATTTCATTAGTAAGTCATGAAATTCATCATGTCTCATTTAAGATCATTCTCGTTGGCGAAGATTCTTGAACTGTGGTTCAATCTTGTTTAGGGATTTTTGTTTCTGTCAGTCATCAATCCCAGTTGTTATATTTAACCTTGAAAGGCTGGACTCAGAACACTCAAGATACAGAGCACATATGTGTTGACTGAGCAAATACTTCATGTTATGTAAACTTTCATGAAAACAGTGCTTGGGTTTCACCCTTCACGTGTGGCATCTATGTGCACCCTTGAAAGTGGAAGCAAGTCTACTTGAGAGCACAATGTCTTGTGTATTGTGTCACACAATGGGAGTTGAACTAGACTTCTATGTCAAGTAGTCTTTCAGGTGGCGTTTTGACTTCTGTTTTCTCTAGCAAAAAGATTTATTATTTATTTTGTCATTATGACCAAATTGTAAATATTCTATATAGTTTGGCATTTATTCAAGAACTTTTATTTGATACCTTTGTGTAGTCATTGAAGGAAACGTTAAGTTTGCTTTCAAAGTGATCAACATCATTCAACTTTCAAAAATACCATGTAGTTGAGGAAATAGTAAGGAGTTCCCTTGGCTTTGCCTCTGTATTACAGTTACTTTTCCATCGTAATAAAAACAACATGATCAAGACAATTACTTTTCCATCGTAATAAAAACAACATGATCAAGACAATTTATAGAAGGAAGTGCTTCTCTTCAAATCGCAAGCATGAAGCCGAGAGAACAGACTGGGAGAAGGATAAGACTTTAGGTTCTCAAAATCTTCTTCCTCCAGTGACAGACTTCCTCCAGCAGGACCACACCTCCGAAATTGTCCCAAGCAGTGCCACCAACTGGGACTCAAGTCTTCTAAGGTCCAAGATGCTGGGGAAGATTTCTCAGTCAAACCACTACACCCCACAAGCATATTTTCCACGAACTTTCTTAGTGGTCTTGGTGTTCTTTGTGGTCGTATGGTTCTTACATTTTCTTTATTTTTTTCTAAAAAGTACAAATTTTTAATTTTGATACCTTCTGTGCTTTTAGTAAGTCAGTTTATGCAGAAGAAGAAATCCTACATTATTTTATTTTGGTTCTCTAAGTCTTTGTTCAGCTTTCCCAAGACACCCATCTTGGTTTTTATTTTTTTCTTCTGAAAATAATAAGGAATGTTTTGGTAAATGCACTGATTTTTTTTTGAAATGTGTCTTAGACACATACCAAATAGGGGACCAATGGGTGAACCCACGTATTTCCATTTTGTTTAATCTGATCTTTAAAAAAATTCGTTTTCTTTTTATTACATGCATGTGTGAGCCACCTCTTTAGATCCTCTTTCATCTGTTGTGATGACACTTCACCTATACATTCACTTTTCCTAACAAGCCAAAAATTTTATTTTATATTTCTACTGGAATCTATTCGCCTTTTATGCTTATGGACATTTTTTTAAAAGATTTATTTATTTTATGTCATACGTGTGTTTTCTTTCTATGTATGTACATATATTGTGTTCAGGTATGGTGCCCTTAGGAGCCAGAAAAGGATAACAGATCCCCTGAAAATGAAATTACAGACAGTTACAAGACACTGTACAGGCACTGAGAACTAAGCCCTAGTCCTGTGAAATTGCAGAAAGTGCTCTTAACCACCGAGCCATTGCTCCAGTTCCTTAGGACCTTATTTTTAATTACAGAGTTAAAACTGTGAATATTACTTTAATCCAGTGGTCCCCTTTAGTACATTTCTGTAGTAAAAGTTAAGCGCAAATCTGAAGAGTATAATCATCGGCTGCAAATGGCATGAGATTTTTAAATGCTCTATAGTAAGATGATGTGATAGAGAGTGGAAACCCAAAAAAGGTACAGGATGCAGTGTCAGCTAAGGTAATTCAAGGAGAGACACTTGTGTGAACACACGTATGTAACTTTTAAAACCATAGTGGCTCTGAACACTTTAGAGTGATGTTTTTGGAAAACACATACTCATTGATGCACTGAAGTTTGGTAAGGACATGTGCAGAAATCAGGCTTTTCCTTTTCCCACCACCAAGCCATCTGCAACTGTTTCATAGACAGAGGTGTCTGTGGTCCCCACGCCCTAAGTGGTTTCAAGTGCCCTGTGTTCCATCCAGCGCCAGCTTGTCATCTTCAAGCATCCACTCTCCCGGATCCCTTCACTTTTAATCTTTCATACTTAGTCACTTGGTTCAAAATTCAAGATAAAGTCAGATGCTTCCATTCACAAACCTGAGGTCAATGATAAGGAGGGCGGATTGGACTCACCGGCGTGGCTTACCACTCCCACTCCCCAGACATACACGGTTTGAGCTTTGTGTCTGCCCTCTTTCACGACTCGGGAGCCTTTGTGACTTGATGCTCACTGCCCAGCTCAGTCTCAGCTGCCTTTCCTTCCCAGGAAGCTTGGTTCTCAGGAACCTGAGTGCCACACTCTATTTGTGAAAATGCCTCCTGACACCCAGCCGCTAATCCGACTAAACGCCCATCTATTCCAGCAGTTGCTTGTTAAGCAAGTACTCTGCACTTGCTCAAAAGTATTGGATCCCTTAATTTTTAGAATAAGCTCATAAAGCAGGTACCGTTATATTTACTGTTCTCCATCAGGAAGATATTAGCTGCGCTCCCCATAATCTGTTTGTAGCAGGTTAAGAAGCAAGGATTTGAGTGCTGATACTTCAGCTGCATAGTACCTGTCTTCTAATCATTGCTTCACCCTTTGTTCACAGACTCCTTTGAGAATATGATAGGCATGACAATGAGTGAAAAACGAGGGCCATCTTATTGCCATCGGTAAATAAAAATCATCGAGGTACACCTTTGCATCACAGAAATATTCACGTAGCAATGAAAGTATATTTGAGTTGGAAGTGAGCATTCTGAGTGGAAGCGTTAGAGAAAGCTTTGGGTAGACGGCACATTCTTTGCAATAAAGGATGCAGGGACTATCCGCAGGAATTCATACTTAGAGAGCCAGTAACAACGGCCTCCAGGCAAAGAAAACTGCATGGACAAAGCCACAGATTTTGGAATGATAAGCTGAGACCGTGTGGGGACAGCAAGTGCGTGGTTCCATTGAAATCATGGTTCACTTTGGCAGGCAGGACTGAAAATGAGCTCATCTCGAGCAGTGGCTGAGATTCCAGACTAAACACTTAGGACTAAATTTGTAAACACATTTAATCACACTTTCCTACCCCTGGTTAGTACAGTCTCCTGCAGGAGGAAATAAGTGTTCTCTAGGTCCCCCCAAGGAAGGAGGTCTTTACATTACCAGGGGAACATAGTGCCTGAGTGAGCAGGATGGGGTGTGTGGGGGGTGGTGCTGTGCACAACCATTGTAGGGGAAAAGCATCTTTCCTAGAAGAGGGCCTTGTCTACTGGGGAATTTTCAAAGGAAAACCATTTCTGTAGAAAATGGAGTCTCACATTGACCGCTGGAATCTCAGATTTGATGTATGATGTGGTGGGGGCCTCTGGGGGAGGCAGAGCAGTGTGTGGTTCGTACAGGGGTTCTGTAAGTAGCTGTGTCCAGTTGTGTGGAATTGAATAGCCGTGCAAGTACTAAGGAAGCTAAAACACAGTGCCCGGTTGTATAGTACACACCCATCTTTCCTGTTCTAACTCACTAACAATATACCTACGTAGAGGCTATCAGCTGACATTCACGGGAATATTCTCTCTACACAGAGGGTAGCCCTTCTCGCGGACAGAGAGGGCCACTGCTGTCTCTTTGCCCGGATATACCTTACAGTAGCATGTGGAATTTCACAGAAAATGACTTTATCCAAATATCTGCAATAGCCTCATCATCACAAAGGCTCTTGTTTTTCACGAAGACTTCTGAATTACTAAGTCAACAAAATTTCTATCTGAACTAGATTCTTCCTAGGAATATATGCTTATGCTGGGTATATGCATCTATTCATTGGAGAAGTATGAAAAAAATGCCAGGAAAAAATTATCAGCTCAACTTACTATATGAACCTCTTTGACTATAGTGTAATAAAATCTCCTCAGTAAAACAAACAAACAAACAAAAACCACCCAGACGTGTGTGTTGGAGCACGCCTATAATTCTAGCACCAAGACGCTGAGGTAGAGTGATTGTGAACTTGAATGAATTTTAAGTGCGCTTAGGCTATAGAATGTAGTTCCTCAAAAAAAGATAGAATTAAAAAAACTATAAACAAAGATTTTAATTTTACTCAATTATATTTCTCTTGCATGGAGTCATATTGGGTGATAAATATCACACAGGTCAAAATGACTCTGATGGATGATCACAAGAAATATGTCAGGCATGTCAGTGGAAGCCTGAGCCCAAGCCAAAACCTCGGAGAAGTTGAGGCTGGAATACCAAGTTGAATGTCACCCGAATGCTTCTTTGTCAAGTGAATTGGTTGAATGCCTCTTCGTCAACTGAACTGGTTAGATAATTGAGGAGATCGGTTAGTGCCTGCTCACCAGAGATGCGGACAGAGCAGCTCAAACAGCACTGAGTGCGCAGTGGCTTGCTTTGAGGCAGCCTCTCTTCATAGAGAAGTAGTCTGTAAGTTTCTTCATGCCTTAGTAAAGACCTCAGGTCGTGAAACAGTTTGCTAAGAGTTTCACAATGCTCATGGTGTCTAGTGTTTACAGTGATTCTTAAGACTGTATTTGATACAATGAGTGGCAGCTGATCAAAAAACACACTCATTCCTTGTTAAAGAACACATTGACAGAAGACTCAATAGTGTAATTGGGGCTTGGATTCCCAGGCTGGTTCTATAATTGATGCATGATCTTCTAAACATGTTTACATGGTGCTCATCGTTGACACTATTTATACATGTGTGGAAAGCTCAGGCAACCCAAGTTATTCATATACAGATGCAGGAGGGGAACTGAAAGAGCT